>NC_089783.1:23669124-23866624 GCF_040412425.1 Macrobrachium rosenbergii | reverse complement strand
CGTGTGGTTAGTAGGGAGGGGCGTGATTAAATATAAGTAAGCTCGTTCCACGAGTGGAGACATTTCTAGTCCAAGGCAACCTGCAGCAGATATGCTACGAACGAAGGGTTTGTTTTCATTTGTCATATCTAACTGGAATTTATTTAAGAAACTTTGATTTGTAAAAAAAAAAAAAAAAAAAAAACATGAATTCAACTTACAAAAGTACCTAAGGTTGAAAGAAGGTGGCGCTACCTAAAAGAGAGTAAATCAGCAACCCTGAAAATATTACTAAAGTATACAACGGTATCTGTGTCCTCTTTTGCAACCATTATCACAAAGAAGTTTCGAGTCCTCGGTACTTGGACACAAATTTTATTAAAATTTTTCGTATATACCACCATTAGATCATTCCATAATTTAGCACAAACATTTGCATATAACACTGTCTTTGTATCGGTATTTGTAAATTTGTACTCCTTAATGATCGTAACAATTCTTTTACAGCCATATGAGAATTCTGAAAGCATGTTCTCCATGAAATGGAATACAAAAGTCAGGCTCAAAGATCAAGCGCTGGGATCAAAGAGGTCATTCAGCACTGAAAGGGAAATTGATAGGAATAAAACAGTTTGAAAGGTGGAAGAAAACTACGCAGTTGCACTACGAAACAACTGTTAGGAGAGGGTGGAAAGTAAGATGGAAGAAAGAGAATATGAACGGAGGTACAGTAAAAGGAATGAAAAGGGTTGCAGCTAGGGGCCGAAGGGACGAGGCAAGGAACGAATAAAGACTACAGTGCACCGCGTGAGGCGCACTGACCGCACTACCCCATTACGAGTACAATGACCACCATGAAAAATATAAAAATTAAATCATTCATCACCTTGAAAAAATAATTTTTTGGAAACAAAGATCACTATTACGCGGTATAAATTGCATAATGAAAGGAGGAGGATTTACTTATGTATATCGTGTTTGCAAGTAAGCATACCAAATATATAAGCAATAACTTCAGAGAGAGAGAGAGAGAGAGAGAGAGAGAGAGAGAGAGAGAGAGAGAGAGAGAGAGAGAGAGAGGCAGGCATTGAAAAACAACCTGATATTTTATGTCTGTTGAGCTGGAGGGGGGATGATAAGGTCTAGTGTGTGTATTTTTCCTTTTTTTTTTTTTTGAAGGGGGGCCGGAGGTGGAGGGGGGAAGGGGAAATTGGGAAGCTGACTCTTTTATGGCCATTGTTAACATTGATATCTGTTATGACTCCACGAACTTAATGACTGGGGATTGTGAAGAGGGTTCTGCTGCTTCTGCTTCCTCGTTATTGTGTGAATATGGATTTTCTTCAAGTTCTTTCGTTTTTCTCTATTTAAGGAACCGCCTGAAGTTCCCATTATTTTTCCTCGGGGACTGCGCAACCCGATCAACTTCAATTTCCTGTTAAGAAGGGATTCTTCCTCCTCCAAGTTCACTGATACTCTCAGGCATATTTGTTCTTCATAATATACTGTAGTCTATATGTATGTATGCAAAGAATATATCAACTTTGAAACAATCTAGCTGATTCCCCTTCATACTGTCTAATTTCCACTTTCAAATATAAACGCTGATAAAATATAAGGCATTTTTTGCCATTACATACTTACAAAAGCGATATAGGGCTCATTTTGTAATTGACTGAAAGGCTTCTAAAAAATTTACGAAGTTACGCTCTGTTCATATGTAGAAATATAGGAATTATTGGTATTTTACTGAAAACATTAATTATCAAGCAATCCTTTCTGTGCATTTCTACCTTTGGACTGCGTGAACATACACAACTTGGCCTCTGGTATCTAAACTGTGAACAAAAGAACCTGATACCTGCTACCTACTGCTTGCAAATTTATATACCACCAAGACACTACTATCCAAGTTAAAAACAAAAAAGCTTTTCTAGTTGTCACGGGTTACATATGACTCCAATATACGGATTTCAAAGACTGAAAAATGTGGCCTACCTGTATAAAAAACTGCACAAACTGTGGCATGTACATTCTGTTGCTTTAGGATTAGGATAAAGACACACCCTCGGTACCCAAGACTAGACAATATACGAAAACGCAACTCTAAACAACAAATGGGACCAGAAATTTGCTATTCAAGGATGACGAAGCATGCAATTCTGACACTGGACGGGACGCGGCATCATCCTTATCCTCTTTTGCTACTCACTGATCACATTACAGATATTTCGCCAATCCCAGTGTGTGAATGTATATGAAAACACTCAACTAAGCGTTCCTGGATTACAGGATATAACATACCAACACTATTGCCCACTCAAAATAATTGAAAACTGAAACGACTAGAAGAAACCTGCTTCTATCAACCCCTATGTAATATGTAATAGGTCTTTTATCATCATCCATGAATGTTAACTGTCTTTATAGGTATGCAAATGCCAAAATAATATTCTAAGGAGTTTGGGATAAACTTTTATTTTTGGCCTTCACGTCCTATATCCTTACTCAAATACTGGATGAGAAAGCGGAAGATGACCGGATTCATGGCATACAGCCCTGAGGCAACTTCAGCCATGCAGCGATACAGAAAGTGAAAAGTGTGACAGAGCGGTTGGACAGCAAGATAGAGAAACCTATAAAAGACATGAAATGAGGCAATATAGTCTAAATGTGAAATTGGGAGAAAACATCTCAGCTGTACTAAGAAGTAATAGTCAGAGAAGTTGGATGAAGAAGGGAAGCAGGAATGGAGATATGTAATCGATTCAGACCTGGAATTTCTCTCCTGAGAATTCTCATTTAGATAACTTTTTTTGTATTACAATGTGTTGGTCCCCAGTCAGAAGCACCCCCAACAAGGTAAGAATTGCAACTGCACCAACACTCGCAAGAAATGGTGACCTTGCCAGGATATTTTGCAAGATTCCAGTGATTAGCTTAACAAATCATTGCTGAACTGGACTTGTGAATTGAGATGAACCAATTAATGTAAAATTCCATTTTCATTCTACAAGCATACAGTTGGATGGAGGTTATACAGCATAAGTATCCATTTTCACATTTGTTGTTCATAAATCTGGGACTAGGAACTCTGAAATTCCCGAATTTATACTGCATTCATCCCAGAGAGCCGACTGAGCCTCAAAGAAAGGAATTTCATTCATCCTGCTCAGGTAGAGTTCCCAGTTAGGTAGGCTATTGATATCGCATGTTGGCAAGTGGCATGACTCAGCTCATCAAGAATTTAGCCAGGAAGTGAACAGCGATAATTCAACAAAAAAAGGGCAAAATTTCTCTCCATTGGTAGAGTGGAATTTATTCAATACCGCTTAGCTAGGAAGGTCATATCTGGCAACCTCCGCTGTTACCAAGACAACCACAGTTGGTGGTAAGGGGGTTAAGCGGTCTTGTTCTTCGCCCCACCAATGTTTTGTCACTGCCAACCAGTTTGTAGAATGAATTATCGTAAAACTTTTGAAACTCCTAGTCAATAAGAATTATCAATTGTGCTTTTGAGTGTTAATACCTTTGGCATACACTTGTGCATCATTCCATTCACAACAGAGTCATGATTCATTTTTTGTATCTCATAAACAGAGTGGTGCGCACTTGTATCCCTGTTCTGTGGTGATGGAGTGAGTCACTCACTCGCCCGCTGTGTCTCTGTTTTGTTTTGATCTGTGAGAGTCATCTCACCATGCACTTGCCTGTGTAACTGTCATTCTGGCTGCCATCTTGGGCGAACTGTCAACTGTCATCTGCTAGTAGCTGTCCGCTGGCATTGATGTATCTGCCTCTCACACAAACACAACCAAAGTAAATCTTAAGATGTCACTTTAACTTCATTTAGGCCACATGCAAACTACTTTTATTTTTTACTGTCAATAACTCATGATAGCAGAACAATTATATTTTACCAACTGGTAATTCTTCAATAAGTATCCACTTTGTAACAAACATAATCCTTAAGGTTACATCCCTCATTTGAGATAAGACTTTGAACCTTTAATAGTAAGTAACATTACCAGAGTATATCTTTATCTGTGAACATTGTTATTGGTTATAATCTATTGCATTACACATTGCTTGTGTATTCTCACAAACCCTGCAATTTTCTCGCAAACCCATTAACGCTTATATCCTACTTACTTTACGCTCATGCGTTTTATTTTTACTCGGTTCTCCGGAATGAGTCTGCACTCCCGAGGGCTGTAAATCCAGTCATTCAACTCACTCACCACCTGCGTACCATTTTCGTTGTCTTAACAGTTCTTCGGAACCATATAACAAACTACCATTCTTCGTTACAAATTACCGTTCATCAGAACAAATTACCGTTCTTTAGAACAAATTTACTGTTCTTCAGAACAAATTACCATTCTCTTGAACAACCAACCACGTTCTTCAGAACCGCACCTCTGCATTTGGCAAGGAGTGATTGTCGTTTGTACATTAACTACATGGCACTTTCCATGCCACACACAAGTTTCACTTATTCTGCCTAACATCACCAGTGGTTAACTGCACAATTGAGTGCCCGCATATTTTGCGCTCCTTGCTAAGTTTGCACTGTGTTACCACTACCATCCATGCCATGAATGCCACATATCTGGCCCTCCAGATCCCTGGCACCTTAAGTGCCACCATCACTACTGTGTTCCATAACACAAACTGCACTTGTGCCTTTTGGCACCGAGAGCCACCAGCATATCATTCACCTCACTTGCATTTTAGGTAACCTATCTGGGCCCTGAGTGCCACCTACTCGCTCCAAGGAGCGGCGCTGGAGCCACCCCTTTATTAGGGAGCACTGCAACATATTCGTAGGCCATCACCTGAATTACTGCAATTAGCATTAGGCCCAGTGCCATCCATTTCTGCCCTGCAGATCCATCAATTAGCTCTCTGGAACGATTTCACATTTAGTGCCAGTGCCACCCTACCAAGGGATCACTCCCATCACTGAGCAGCCTACCACAGGTACTCTCTCATTTACGAGTGGTACACACCCTGCCAGAGCAGGGTGCCATTTCCATTCCATGCAACTGCTTGCATGGCTAACAACCTACCTACTTTTCACCTTGCTTGGAACCTTAGGCCCACAACAACCATAGCGACATGTCTGTCGACGACTACACAGCCTTCCTGGAAATCAGGAAGGGGTTGAACTTCAGGGGGGAGCAACTGAACACATGAGTCTGAGAACAAGTAGCTGCCGCTAAGGAGAGAGAAGCAAAGGAGGAGAGGAAGAGACAGTTCGAACTAGCCTTGGCCCAGGAGAAAAGAGCCCTCACTGAATAAGGACAAGAAAAGGAAAGCCAGCGCAACCATGACCTAGTGCTTGAAAAGTCTCACCAGGAGAGCGCTATGGCACTCGCCCAACATAGGGCCGAGCATCCCACCCTGGCCAATCCACAATCCACCCTCAACAACATAAGTTCTCTAATTCCGAAGTGAAATGATGCCGAACCTGAGGCCTGGCTCAACCAAAAGGAACACGTCCTCACAAATTTCGAGCCTATGCAGCAGAAATCTCCTTGATCCATGGCAAACACATGGGTGGCAAGGGCCTTGTCGCTCGTTAACCGATGGCAATCAGGGGGACCTTTTAGAAGTCAGGAAGGCAGTCATCAAGGCCTACGAAATTACCCCTGAACGCTGGAGACAACGTTGGCGTGGCCAACCAAAGGAAGCGGGACAAACTTGGACAGATTGGGTCTATCATAAGACTCGAGCTGTTAAGCGTTGGCTGGAAGCCATGACTTTACAATGACTGAGAAACTCTTGGAGTGCATACAACTGGAAGACTTCTATTACACTCCAAGCTCCTTAGCAATGTACTTATGCGAAAAACTTCCCAAGACCAACGATGAGTGCTGCCACTTAGCGGATGACTGGGACACTTATCCTTCTACCAGTTCCCTGGACCATAAGATCATCCCCCCAAGTCACACCTCATTGCAAGCCCAACCAAAGAATGGGCCCTCTTCTTAAATTTCTGTTTGCACTCATTGCAAAAGGAAGGGGCACTTGGAATCCCAGTGCTGATCTAAGGGAGGAGCCCCTGCAGTGACTCCCCCTGATCAATCCGAGCAACATCCTCAACCTCCACCAGCTCCTCAAAAGGATTTTAGCAAGATTTATTGTGCTGCATGTAAATTCCATGGGTACTCCATCCTCTAGAACTGCCCTAACAAAGCCACTGCACCCACATTGCCTTGGCAGTTACCAATCATCAATCTCTAAGCCCTTAATCCAAGGGCCCTATATTTGTAGTACCTCCTCAAGGTAGCTATCCTGCACGCCAGGTCAAGGCATTTGAAGATATGGGAGAGCATGTCTCTCTGATAAGGGAAGACAAAGTCCATTATGGAGCTAAAATTGAAAAACATAAGCTCGTCACCATCGAGAGCATCAATCATGTAAAGTTGATTCTCCCAGCAGTTTGTTTGAGGGTCACCAGGCCCCAACGAAACAAGCTCTGCACACTTGCAGAAACCAGTTACCTCCCTGGAGGCTATGACCTCCTCCTGGGACAGTATTCTCTGTCCCTACCTATCTCAAGATAACTGAGGGGTCCTGACCCCTCACAGTCTCCATCTGGCACAATTAGTCCTCACAGACCTGCCTCAGAACCACTGCGAGTGTCACCTGAGCAGTGCCATGCTCCATCTTTCTCAGCCATTGAGCCCTTACCAATTTAATTCCTGTGCCTGGCCCTGCCCTAGTGCCAGTGCCAGAGCACATTGTAGATCTCCCTTCAGGAGATCCCAAACTTGCCTCAAATTCCCTGCAAGTGCCACTTGAGTGTCCTGAGCAGTGCCATGCTCCATCCATCCTGAACATTGAGCTAGTTCCACATTTGATTCCTTAGTGCCAGTGCCAGAGCACACCAAAGATCTCCCTTCAGGAGATCCCAGTCTGGTACCCCCCCTCACCTTCCCCAGGTGTAGCCCCGCTACCAGTGTCAGTAAGCGAGCCAACCTGAAGTTTACTAGGGTTCCTTCTGGATTCCCCTGACCTCAGCAGATGCTCACCCCCGGGCACGGCCTCGCAACCCGTACAATGACCGGCCAACCTCGCATGCCCACAGACTTCTTCCTCTCTTTCCCACTCTTCAGAAGATGAAATTCTGATGCAAAATTCTTCCATATCTCAGCTGGTTGCAGAGCTTAAGGAACTGTGACGGAAGATGGTAGAAAATGTCAGCACCACCCCTGCTTCAGTTGTCACGGCAGCCGGAACAGGTGGCACTCCAGCGCCTCTCTCGGACTCAGGTTCACTGATTCCTCCTAAAACGACAAACCATCAACCTAAAAGAGGCTCAAGGAAGAAAAGTCAGAGGTGTAGAAAGTCCAGGTACCCTAAGGGAGACACAGAGCTCTCTTTGCCTCACTTTCATTGAGTACCATGGCACCCAACCAGATTTGGATGCCAGGTTACTCCCTATACTCTCACTCTTTGTAAATGTGTAACTTACTTATCTCTTGTAACCTTAATCATTTGTAATTAAACTTTAAGCTTTGTAATCACTAACCATTTACCTTGCCTAACTGCCCTACTAAGCATCACACCAATGCAGAGTGCTAACAGCCAGATCCTCTGGTGCTTCAAGTCTTTGGCTTTCCTTATTTTAAAACCCTCTAAAGGGAAAATTAACTGTAGATCATAGAGCCACTAGGCCCTGGCGACGCTAGAGCTACACCTGGCGCAGTGCCGCCACCTCAGCAAGGTAACATGCCATTCACCAAATGAGTAGCCACACGAATATATAAAGGCTTCTAGACTTGTAGGAAAATGTAATTTATTTTAGCTAAGTCGAGTCTACTCTAACAGGCAGAAATCTGTCCCAGCTTACATGCATGCAACACTGAATTTGTAATACCTTAAGTATCACTATTGTATCATCTGCTTTAGTGGCTTAACCACAAGTTAAATCCATTTTATATTAAAAATTACACAAAGTAGTATTAAGCTTTGAAGGTGCTGCCTAAGTATTCTGGCATGCCGACTCAACAGTTGTTCATTATTAAAAGTAATCACCTTGATATAATTTTAGTTTACCACGTTTGCAAAAGCTTGAGGATAAGGACAGTAAATTGTAAGCATTTTGGGCTGATCTGCAGACATTCACACCCAAGAGAGATGTAAAATGTCTACTTGTAGGGGGAGCTGCTAGGAGTATCCACTTATTGGCAACCCTCATGCTAAAACTCAGGGAAAATAACATCCAGAACAAGGGACACCATTAAGCCATTTCCCTGTAAATTAGGTTTTGCCCATTAAATGAGGCAGGGTCAGTACTTTACCTCTCTCAAAGCAATTAACTTAATCTATGACTTGTACTGGCCAAGAACGCTTTCTCCACACAGAAGCCTGCTGTCCTCGCCAGCCACGTGAAGGGCCTAAGGCGGGATCTGGCGGGATTCGCCCAGGACATGTGAATTGCTTGGGGCTATGAACACCAGCAGATCTGGGCTCTGATCAGAACAACCCCGGGAAAAGAAGACAAGCTGAGTTGAGAGCAGCCTAGCGACTGGTTCGGCACCAAGCTGCTGAGATAACCTTAGTCGCAAGCCAAAGCTTGCCCTTTGTCTGATCCATCGCTTGCCATCCCAAGTACGACCTTAATGTGGCTTGTATAGATGTCCCCTCGACTGAGAGACTTATTCTAAAACCAAAAACCTTCGCTTAAGGAACTAAGGTACTGTGCGGTGAAAGTGTTTGGTCAGTTGTCTTATACTTTATTTCCTTTTCCACTTCCCTTGCATTGTACTAGACTTTAACCCTTGTAGGGAAACATCAATCAGTGTTAAAGAATAAGTGACTGATCTTGTGTGATGTCAATTCCTCGATCCTTCAGCCATTCCCTTTGTAATAACTGACTATGTGTGTAGGCTCACCCATTGATCGTGTTCCTTCTCATACACTACAGAAAGGGTGTGTGATTTCCCTATATCAACCATCTGTCACCTCTGTGACTTACATCATCAATCAAGTCCTTCCTGATTATAAATTATGCGTAAATTAGCTCTGTACTGATTGGCACTCTTAGTTTTGTCTATTGTTAATTTTAATCTGAAAGTGCCAAGAGCATAGCGGACACGGCCTCCTGTAATTTATTCTTCTGATTCCTGTACTTAAATGTAACTGAATTCAGACCCAGAATTTCTCTCCTGAGACCTTCTATCAATTGAATTCTCATTTAAATAACTTTTTTGTATCACGACAAGTTGGTCCCCAGTCAGAAGCACCCCCAACAAGGTAAGAATTGTAATTGCACCAACACTCATAAGTGTGTGTGTATATATATATATATATATATATATATATATATATATATATATATATATATATATATATATATATATAAAATGTAATTGTAATAGTCATAATGCCCTCTTAACTTCTTGAATTCCCAACACTTTTAGGATACGCTTGCACTCCAAAGTTTTAGATCCAAATACAAGAAATATTAAGCAATTCACATTATCCCGAGAAATCACAAAGAGGTCAAGTTGCCGACCTGACCACGAGAAGGATAAAAGTCTATTGCCACTTATACATATATATTGTATACCTTTCGAATGCAGACATATGTATGAAGGTGAGGAAGAGTCTGTTCTAGCTCTAATACATATATCTGAATTCAACAGGTATATTTACGTATGAGCAGCAATAGACTTTTATCTTTCTGGTGGTCAGGTCGGCAACGTAATCTCTTTGTGATTTCTCGGTATGCGGGTTCGATTCCCGTTACCGGATATAAGAACTGCTTAATGTTTCTTGCATTTGAATCTAAGGCCTTGTAGTGACAAACGTATCCGAAAAGTGTGAAGAATTCGAGAAGTTAAGATGGCATTGTGGCTATTGCAATTAAATTCTTATCTGCTAAAAAGTGACAAGTAAATTGATTCTATATATATATATATATATATATATATATATATATATATATATATATATATATATATATATATATATATATATATATATATATATATATATATATATATATATATATATATATATATATATATATATATATATATATATATATATATATACATACATACTGATACATCACTTGAAATATATGAACATGTACATAGATTTTATACTGATACATCAGTTGAAATATACGAACATGTAATTGACCTACTACGTAACGATTAGAGAAAGAGACAGCTGTAGTTTATCTAAAACTCACGACCCGAATATAAACATAAACGCTTTCAGCTAATGAGCAATTCTTGAACACTAAATCACTTTGAATTAGTTAATGATATTTACTGGCGTATATCCACTTGACATAGATAAGAAACAACACGGTTGAATAGCAAGTCACACAAATACTGTGAAATAATTATTTACGTATTCTTAAAAAAATACACGAGAATTCCCTCAACCTATTAACAGGATCAAACGTAACCTTTATACATCACAAAAAAGTTGACGCGGTTCAACAAGATATGTTGTAGGTGCTGAAAGGCAATTTTAAAATCCTCAAAATCGAAATCTTAACTATTGATAAATCGCACCGAAATTCACCTGATGATATTCAAGCCAAATCATCAACAGATTAACGAGTTTGGAACACACATTCAGCAATGAGTTTCAGATTTATGTAAAATGTCCTCGTAAAATAAAAAGCTAGTATAATTGCTGCAGACCATGACTTTAAATACATTGAAAGGTTTTTGTAGAATCACGCCTCCTCCACATCAGACATCAGCAGTTTTCGAGTAATAGAATCGCGTCGAACCACCATCATCATTACAGATGATTTACGTGACCATTTAGAATACCGAACGATATGTAATGCTCAAGACCCGCAATTATCCAAGACAAAAATAAACCTTCTATGCAATTTCGCAGTATTATTTAGTTGGCAATGAGCTTCGTTCGGCGTTTCAGAAAGCGCATTAAATAGAGCCTGAGCGGACACGAGTTTGTAATATTAGTCCGTCTTTATAGTTTAACTTTCGACGTCATTTCGCTTTGCGCTTACACGCATGATTCCCACAAAAGCCCCGAAGATCCATCTGGGTCATCCAACGAAGCGCCGACGGACTTCCAAGAGGAGCGAGTATAATAATTCACTTCAGACGTGTGTGTCCTCATCTTAAATACGCGGGATTAGAAATGGCTGCACGAGGAGTAAAAGTATCAGGCGAGTCTTTCTGACAAAGACTGCCCGTTCGTCTCCACACAGGAACTCCTTTCAAGCCTAATCTGGGTATGTGAGCCGTGCTTCTCAAGAATGCCCTTTCCCCCAAAGCAAATACAAAAACACAACATTATTGTCCCCCATAGACAACAAAAGTAGTTCATATTAAATTATCAAAATACTACTGGAAAACATGAAAAATAATGAAAAAATTCAGCACAGCTGAGATGAATATTTCTATCTAGTAAATACCAATGGCAGTTGAAAAGATCGATCGGTCTGACATTTAGAAAAAAAAATTTTTTTAGACGGAAAAATCAATATCTTGAGCAGAAAGTATTATATGACGACAGCAATACTAATTTATGTAGTAAATTTAACTAGCCCCCCCAAAAAAATATATATATATAAATATATATCTATATTATACACATATATGCATATATACATATAATTGTTGACAATATACTGGGTAAATTGAGTATCTATGTTAGTATTTCTGTCGTCAAAAGATACTAACTATTTAGAAGCTGATGTTATCGATTAATTTATTTTTTTTGTGGTACTTGCCAAATGTCAGACCGATCTATTTTTTAATTGTTTATTTGTAGTAGCTTGCTAAAAATATTTACTTTTAAGCGCTGAATTTCTTATTGTTTCTTATGGTTTCTTATTGTATTTTCATCATTTACTGACCTTTCCCCATGAATTATATGCCTGGTGGTTAGTCAAACGTGCAAGATTTCAGCCGTGCTAGCAAAGGGCATAGAATTGTCAACATCCTGGGAAGCACCACACACAAAACACACACACACACACACACACATATATATATATATATATATATATATATATATATATATATATATATATATATTAGTATATATATATATATATATAGTATATAATATATATATATATAATATATATTATATATCAATTATATATCAATATATATATATATATACATATATATATACGTGCATAATGCTATGTGTGTACGTAACTGAGTGCTCATAATGTGATCGAACTGAGAGATTGACTACATCATTCAACAGCCAAAATAACTGCTTAATACTGACATGGAAGAGGGTAAAAAGGCTACCGTACACCAGTGACATGGTAAGCCAGATTTTACATCGAATTTGTATTCATTCGATGACTGTCCATGTGGCTAATAGTGCTACAGTAGGCTACATACAATCGATAAGGAAGGTCCAGTAAAATGAAGGCAAGTGAGTCATTTCAGCGTTATGTGATACTCCAGACTTAGCACTTTTTTACAGGGTCTTTTTTTCTTTTGAAATTTAGTTTTTTTAAATTTCCCCAATTCCCGTACTAATATATGGCAGTCTATATACAAAATTAGTACTTTCTAAGTTGAAGGAATTTGTCCTCCCTTAGAGAACATCAATATTAGAGCACTGAGCACGTACTCTCAAATCTGCATAAACTACTTTATAAAATATTGCTCCTCTTTAATTTTCCCAATTTCCTTTCTCACTACATAATAAACCCCTGGTGGCACGAGCACCTGTTCGTATGAAACTGGTAGTCTCTCTTAATTTTCATCTTTCTCATTATTGTTTACTGTCTACATCTAGCCAGCAGCATTCATGGTTCTTTCAGCAACCAGTCAGGGAACCTAATCGCACTGGGTACATGGGTAGGTTTCTTCATTCGCCTTAAAAGTTACCTCTGGCTTTTGAGTGTCTGGAGGGTCTAAGGTCTCGGATGGCAAGTCTTGAGGTGGCCTGCTTAATTCACGCACTGAAAACCTGAATATTCATAATATCGAAACACTCGGGCCTGGCAGTAACACGCCATCTAGATCAGAATGCTTTAGAGATAAGATGTTCTATTCACTTGCCTGAAAAGAATGAACGGTGAGGGTGAGTTTACTTTAACCAATACCATACGAAAAAGACTAAAAAGAAATCTTTGCTCTTGACACGTATGTAACTGACTTCCAATTCGAGCGTTGTTGCCTCAGAAGTGCAAAACTGAATTATACCGGTTTAGTCCTTTGAAATAAAAAAAAAAAAATTAAAAAACGCCTCGACTCATATCACACACGTGAATTTAGAAATTACTCAAGTGAAGGACATAATAGTCCTGATCAATTTACCACAACAGCAAGGGAGAAATAGTCTATGAAATCCGTAACAGATTTTCTAAGCAAAGTATCTAAAGAAACCAGAAAGAAATTTTAAGAATATTGAGACAACTGTATACGATATATAAACAAGCCGAATTAACGTAAATATAGAAAGTGCATACGAAACTTATTTAACTGTAACCTAAAACATCATGTACCACTACGGCAACTAAACCTTTACCTCGTCCTTTTTAATTACTGTACATCAAGAGATAAAACAGTATCTTCTCACAGCCATTTCCTTCATCTCAGAACAATGTTTCTCGCTGGACTGTAAATTGCAAAGCTCCACGCTAACAACCTTATAGTGTTACTCATTACAAAAGGTGATTATCCTGTCACAATCAGTTAGTATATCACCAAAGCGATGGGCGACGAAAGTGGATGAATTTCAACGATATTCCATGAATACATAGAAGAAGTACTACATATATGTATTATACATACATACATACATACATATATATATATATATATATATATATATATATATATATATTTTATAAAAATATTTATATATACATAAAAATATATATATAGAGAGAGAGAGAGAGAGAGAGAGAGAGAGAGAGAGAGAGAGAGAGAGAGAGAGAGAGAGAGAGAGAGATAAAAATCCAGAACTGATCTTCCTAATAAAGGAGAGGAGGACAGGAGGAATAAGAGGGAGGTCTATGTCTCCATCGACCCTTCCAATAAAATGAATTCATCGGGGCTTGAGGTCAGAAGAGCAATTAGTTAGGCGAGGCATAAACACCCTCTTCGCCACCTGACAGTGTCGCCTCATTCGGTGGCAGAGTCGGAACTCAAGTGCCATTGCAAATTAATGCAACATGATGCCGCTCTGTGCAACTGTGGCCCCGTTGCCACCGACTTTCCACAGCACATCGTCCGTCTCCAGATCACAGCGGACGCGCTCTTTTCCTTCCACTGGAAGAAATGAGGGATGGAAAACTTGACAGGAAGAAAGGAGCGTTGGCGACCCAGATGACAAATTGGAAATTGTTATAATTCAAGATGGTGTTATCAATTGTGAAAACGATATACAAAAACTCGTATGCCATTCATCAAATCTTTGTAAAATGAAAAGGATATATGGAATTCGACTAAAACTTGACTCATGAATAAAAAAAAAAAGTAGACAATTGTCAAGAGGAAATATTGATTCAACTGACAAGAGCGCAGGAAGACATTAAGAAGAGCAGTATCAAAGGCCAGGTGAGTTTTCTGCCCTGAACGCCAGTGGTTGTATTGATCAGCAACATCTTAAAAGATTTAACATTATTATAGGCTGTGTTGTATTATTTTTTTCAACTCTTCTGAGTTATGCTGGTCACTTCTGGTCAAGAAGTAATTTGAAATTCAAAGCGAATTTAAATTCTGAAATTTATGTGTTAGTCAGTGTGGAAAAAGTGAGGTTGTTTTAAAATAAGCTAAATGGTGATCATACCTTCCCCGAAAACAAATGACAGTAAAGAAGCGTTTTTCGGCAAGTTTCCTCCTTTTAAAATTTTCCGACTTTAACTCAGGCGACCTAAGATAAATTCTTCTGGTCGGAGGCAACCTCTTCGTAATTTCCCCTAAGTATACCACATTACCTTCCAAGGAGAGGCGGTCTCAAAGACTTTCCATAAAGTTACGGACACGGCCTAAGGGATCCCCAATTACCTGAGTGACGAGAAGAGCAGATGAACGAACGTCACGGCAACAACAACTTGGTCTTAGTCTAGAGCTATTAACAAATCAGGTCCCCAATTATGCCTCGGAAAGAAAGGATTAGACAAGGAAGCAATGGAGGAAGAGGTTGGAATGGTACCTGGGGAAGGAGGAGGAGGAGGAGGAGGAGGAGGAGCAGGGGACAGGGTGTTACAAGGAGGGAGATTCGATGAGAGGAAGAGAAGGAAGGGGGCGGGGGAAGGGGAGATCAGATGAGAAGAAGGGGAAAGCAGAAGTAGAAGTAAGGGGAAAGAAGGGAGTGGCTGCAGAGGGAGTAAATTAAGGAGAAGGAAGGACGTGAGGGAATGAGGGAGAAAAGGGGGAGGGTCAAAGGCTCCGAGACGATAGAAAATCTTTTGTGGCTTAAGTGGAAAGAAGTTTGAATTAATGGGAAGGATTATTCAGGTTACGGACGATGCTGAGGAGTTCATTTTTTGTATTCTTCTTTAACAAAACTCTCTCTCTCTCTCTCTCTCTCTCTCTCTCTCTCTCTCTCTCTCTCTCTCTCTCTCTCTCTCTCTCTCAATCTTTTCCTTTTATTCTACTACCCCGCCCTCATTCACCGGCTCCAATCGGTGGTGGTAGCTGCCCAAATTAGAGCGATGTCTCTGGAGGAGGAGGAAGACGACGTCGAGAAGTGCTGGAGATGAGAAGATGCTGAAGTAAAAATATGATGAATTGACGAATAAGCCAAGTGTTGGCAAAAGACTCACCCCCCCCCATGCCTAGGAGAATAAAAAGTGCAACCGATAATTTAGATATGAAGAAGGGATATACACATTATTGGGGAGGGGACTGACTGGGGATGAGGGAAGAGGTAGGAAATCCTTGATGCATGAGATATTCCTGAAATATAAAGAAAAAGAAAAAAAAAATGCCCCAAAAGAGCTGGAGATGAAAGGTGGTTAAACTGGGATGCAGGGGTGGGGAAGGGGGATCACCTCTGCTCTTCATCCCCCTTAAGAATAAAAGGGAAAATGCTTGAAGAGGTCTGAAATGAAGAAGTTTACGAAGTGGTTCATAAAGACGCAGAATCGATCTCCGATGGTGGGCCGTTAAGAGCCATTATGTGCCAGTAGAAAATAGATTAGTCCTTTTGAGGTACTCGCACTGATCTTATTCTGACCTCACCTTGAGAGAATGTCTGTAAAGGAACTACACTTTAAAAACCAAGTGTTGCAATCAAACCACCGTTATGAAGGACTAACTTACGATGAAGTGGGTGAATATGTATTTACTGACACTACTGGCAGTCTTGAATGCGCTCCTTTTCTCTCTTTATTATAACTTTTCCATATCACATAAAAATATGCGCCAAACCCAACTGTTATGCCCTTTACTAAATTCATCATACCTGCAAGCAGGTCCAAGTACCACGCATATGCCGAAAAATATACAAAAAAGACTACGTCAAACAGATCGAAACACGATCATGTGTGCGCAGTGACGTCACAAAAACATGCAGTCGTGCAGAAGCCTTAGACGGAACATCTGGAGTCTGACATATTTTGAACTTTTCATGTGTTCAGCTTTAAGAAAATTATATTCCCATCTAAATGGTATCTCGCCAGAATTCATAGTAATAATAACAATAATAGTAATTCTATATATATATATATATAATATATATATATTATATAATGTATATGTTTATATATATAAAGTAGACACTTCACAGTACGAATTTATGGCAAATTACCGACTTCGATGTGCACAAATTTCCAAGAAGCCTGATCACGACTGGGTCCGCAACCCTTTTAAAAAGTTGATGAATAAGTCAAGTTCTTTCCAATGGCACATAGCCATTTCAATCTTTTACGATCAAAGACATTAAGTTAAAGTTAATCAATATTACAAGCGTTTCGTGATTCTGCCAAGCTTACTGCAGTTCTACTCAGTCAAAGTGCACGCTACTCACAATCCCTGCTTGGCATGCGCGTGCTCGTCCTACCCCGCAAACCAGTTTCAATCCTATTTTTTATCTGAAATGTACCATGTAGCAACTTCAAAGAAAACTGGTTAAATGACAAAAATGATATCCAATACCGTAGACGACAGCTTAGCGTGAATAAAGTTTTCAGATTCTTATCCACCCTAATCCGTTCCCTGACTCCCTCTCCCCTCTTAATTTGAAAACTCTAAGAAGCTGAAATTCATTCATTTTTCTCCCAAATAACTGGACAACGTATATCACTTACCAGTACCCCCAAAACGTCAGTAGAGAATATAATCAAGCCTACAACGTTCCTTCTTTGGTAAATGCACAATTCATTTATGAGCATAAGTGAAATCTCAAAGGTGCGACGAGGCAAGTAAAAGGAAGCATGGTAGCCCGTCTCGGCTGGTGACTGAGTCCAGAAGTCCACAACATGCATCTTATTCACTTGAACATCTTTCAAACATTGTATGAGGTGGACGTTTGAGCACAAGGCAGGCTTAATCCACAACCACCAACCAGTAGTAGGACATGATGCCGAATGCACCTACGCCGAAAGACAAGATGCCGAAGCCAAGAGGCCGAACGGACACGAATGCGAACGGACAGGTTGAAGAATGGACATGATGCCGAGTGGCCAGAATTCCGAATGGACAAAATTCCGAACAGACATGAGGTCGAATGTGGTGGGTTGTAAATTAGGTAATTACCGCAAACCTCAATTAAACGAAGATAACAAAAGTAACAAAATTTTTGAAATTTTCTATACATTGAGTCGTTAAATAGATAATTGCCAATTTCGTTACTGGTAACAAGGAAAACAATTTTTTTTCTATTTGAAATTTACCATCCCTTGAGTTTGATGATGGATTTCGTTAAGACAGCACGAGGAGGAAGAAGGCTTCTTTTAGGTGGTTATGCCTACGTTGTGGCTAAAGAGGTTAACGACACTACATACTGGCGGTGTGAAAAGGCAAGGAGTGTAAGGCTAGACTTAAAACTATTGATGATGGAGTACAAAACGATGAGTGCGATCATTCTCACCTACCTGATGGGGCTCGTAATTCGGTTTCTAAAGTATTGGACGGTATGAAGAGTGTTAGGAACAATCGCTTGCCGATTGTTCCCTTGGTGGATTGTTGCCTCTTTTGTTTTCTTTGTTTTTCTTGCTGGCGAGTTGACGTCTGATGGATGGCGTCAGACTTCGTCAGTCAGGTTCGTAGCAGCAACGAATAGGGTCCAGGGTAGCAGCAAGCCAGTTGGAGTAGCAGCTGCAGGTATCCTTACCTGAGAGTCAGGTCCCGGCAGCAGACCCATGGAGAGTTTTTGAGGACGAGATGGTTGCCGTGTCGGCTCTGTCATGGTCGTCGTAGATGGAGGAGGACGTCAGTACGTTTCTTGGAGGACGAGATGGTTGCCGTGTCGGCTCTGTCGTGGTCGTCAGTACTGGAGGAGGACGTCAGTACTGGAGGAGGACGTCAGCACTGTGCTTGAGGACGAGATGGTTGTCGTTTCGACTCTGTCGGAGTTGTTCTGCAGTGTTCCTTTGAGCTGCCAGTTTATGTAATTAGTTCTGCTGCCTGGGTATTATTTGTATTTTTTTTAATGGTTCATTATTTTGCTCGTGTAAAATTTTTACATGCATATTTTTACTGACTCTATTTTATTTATCTTTGGTTTTGATTATTGCTGCTACTGTTATGTAATTAATTCATTTGTAGTAATGCTCATTTTGTTTTTAAAATTGAACCTGACTCACTGTATATTGTGTATATACTTTATTGTAAATAAATTAATTTTAAGGTAACTTTTTTCGTTTTGTTCTGCTCCTCCCTCCTTTGTTTGTCACCTCTCGTCAGTCATTACAGCCCAATTGCTTGTTTATTTTAAAGAACCTGTAGATCTCGAGAGGCGAGATCATAATAAAGAGTAAAGCTGAGCATTCGGAAGAAGTTAACGAGCACCATAATTATGAATGCAACGGAAGAATTGCCACTCAGTGTAGCTGGAGCCCTAACTTAGAAAGAAACACTTGAAAGGATCATACGAAGAGCAAGAAAGGTAGAAAAGGTCAAAGCTTTGGACGTAACAACGCGAGGAGAGAACTTCCGGATGTATGAAAGTGACGCTGTTGTCATCTTTTCTACCAAAAAGAATTTGGAACTTTTCTAAAAAAAAAAAAAAAAAAAAAAAAAAAAAAACCAAGCAAACGTGGTTTGGAGATGGAACATTCTACTCTTCTACTCTGCCCCACTAGGCAATCAATTATATACTATCCATGCGCTAATTTCGGAAATCAAAACTTTGTCTTTGTTTATTGTATAGCAAATAATAAGCACGAAAGAACTTGCGACGAAATTTTTAATTTCCTGAAAAACAGCAGATTACATGATCCAACTTCCATAACATTAGATTTTGAAAAAGAACGAATTAATAGCGTTAAGCGAACTTTCACAAACACATAAATTACAGGCTGTTTTTTCATTTTTGCCAATGCCTACAGCGCAACATTCGAGCCAGCGGACTGCAAAAATGGTATGCCGAACCTGAGAATGCACACCTCATTAAGCAATTGCAAGCTCTTCCTTTTGCCCCACCATCTGATGTTCAATAATTACTTGACCATTCCTTGCTCAATCAGATCCCACAATTGTTGAAATGTTAAGCGACTTTATTTTGAGAGAACATGGTTAGGAGTAGTGCAGCGGGGAAGGAGAAGGAAGGCTTGAAATGTTAAGCGACTTTATTTTGAGAGAACATGGTTAGGAGTAGTGCAGCGGGGAAGGAGAAGGAAGGCTATCTTCGACGTAGAATTATGGTCAGTTCACTCTCGTGTTATGGATAATTTGCCCAGAATCAACAATTCACTTGAAGGTTGGCATGTGGCTCTCAAAAAAAGGCTTAATATAATGCATCCCACATTACCCCAGCTTCCTAGAATTGTCAGGAGAGAACAAGCTACAAACGAAGTTTTAATCGAACAGGCATCTATGGGAGTCAATATTTCACGGACAAACAAAAAATATGATGCCATCGGCGAAAGAATTAAGTCCATTTGCGATTCCTATAACAAAGAAGACGTCCTAAGTTTCCTACGTGCTTTAGCTTACAATCTTTAATTACATAAAATATTTATACATTATTTTACATTATTATTTTATGACTTACATTGTTTTCAATAATGTTTTGTAAAAGAAAGTTGCTAATGGTGTCAAAGAAAGTTGTAAATAATGGTTACAATGATTCCAATTTTTAATTACATAATAAAAGTTTTATATATACTTTTTTACATTATGATTTATTACGTGTAATTTATTTCACTTTATTATTATTTTATGACTTACACTGTTTCCAATAATATTTTGTACAAAAAAGTTGCAAATAATGGTTTTAATTATCTATCCTATTCCTTTCGACTTATATATTCAGCATCTCGTCCATTCGGCTTCCGGTCAGTTCAACTTCCTGGCCGTTCGGCATCACGTCCATTCTTCTTCCTGTCTGTTCGACTTCTTGACTTCAGCATAGGTGCATTCGGCTTCGTGTCCGCACACGCCACCAACCAACACGACCACCATACACGCACCAAACTAAAATCATCTGAAGTTAAGTGTCCAACTTCAGTAAGTACAGCAGTGCTCCTCAGTAAGAGCACTCAAGTTTCGGACAGTGTAGCTACAAAACAATGATTGCACAAATGCTAATTGTTTTGCACAAATGCACAAATATATAAAAATATGAGATAAGAAAAAAAATCCCCACATGTATACTGTTACATATTGAGAAAGCAAGTGTGTGCATTGCGATTAATCGCAGAGGCATTTCTTCACAAGATTCTTGGAGAAAAGCAAAATCCTTTAGAGTCTCGGAGACTCCACGATGGCTCTTGTGCCTTGGGTGGCACTGCGAGTAGCCTATTAACCTGGTTGGCAGTTTGAGTCGATGGCACTCGGGAGGAAGTTCGAAGGCCACGGGTGTGGCACTTGTCACTGATGCATCAGGTGGCACGAAACATCTCGGGGTATAGTACAGATACACGTGTGACGGAAAAACACTGAAATACTAACCTTTCTTCGAAAATAAGTATTTTATAAATATTGCCACTTGATTACTGAAGTCCTAAATATAAAAGTCTACATTTCAATAAAATTAGAATACATATATACATACATACATACACATATACGTATACATACGATACCACACTATATATATATATATATATATATATATATATATATATATATATATATATAAATATATATATAAACACAGAAACAAGACACATGCACCAGCACTCCTTAACAAATGTTTATGTATGTGCCAACGTTCACAAACTCCCACACTGAAAACAACAATCGACTCATGAAATACAGAATGTAATGGATACAGAATGGATAGATAGGGACAAAATGGAAGATGAAAAGGGTTTACTGGTTAATGTGAATCTCAGCCATTTTTTATTTTTTTTTTTAAGGTTTCAAATATCTATTTCAGCGGCGTTTCACATATTACTCTGGTAAAACGTAAAATTATAAAAGTCTGATACAAACTAGTAAAATACCACTTAAGGATATTGTCAGAGAGAGAGAGAGAGAGAGAGAGAGAGAGAGAGAGAGCCCTCAAGTTGGATGTACTAAAATTTGCATCATTCATATTTCACTTGCGTATGGGGACTTGCGCGTGTACTTGTCCCAACCTCATAGGTGCTCTAGATTTAGAGGGCATGATTACAGTCGATGGTCCTTGGAATTGAGCCACGACCTTACAAGTTGAACGGTTGAGAGTGGTAATTAGAGGTTACTCTTAATGGCCGATGCACTAACGACGACGGATATAATAGCCACTAATACAATCTCTCCCCTTCTCCAAAAACATATATGAACAAGCAACCTACCTTAACTAGTCCGTCTCGAATCTATTTGAATATCATGTTTACTAAACGAAGCAGAGCTCGTTTCACGGGAGATACGCTCATTTGAATAAAAATATGCGATTATAAACCCTTAGTCATTTCACTCTTGATACTACCCAAAATCACACATTTCCGCCTCCGTGAAGATTCGTGATCTTTGCTCGGGTTTTTCTCAATAAAATCTTTCATGTTGTTAAAGTGCAAAAGTGTTTTAGAAACAAATGACCATCCCGATCATAATCATCTTGGGACACGTTTCCGAAGACAGTTCTTCATCCATTGTCTAACAAGATTACCTTCATCAACCTCAACTGTTGCATTACCACCCTCCAACCCCCATCCCCCTTCAACCCAACCCCGGCCTCCTCTTACTCTTGTTCACTTCGTTCATGAAAAGCCAACCCCAACCCCTTTCTGACTCCCTCTTCTCCTACTCGAGCATCGCCGGCCCCACGATGAGGGAAGCAACTTCAACAGTCCTCCCGGAGCTTCCGTTAACGATAATTGGCAGGGTAACTTTCACGAGTGTTATCTGCGCCGCTAGACACAACACGGTCCCGCCCACCAAAGCTGTCAAGGGAGCCGACCACCGGTGTTCCCACCAGACTAAGAGGACCCAGGGCCCAGGCATCACCCTAAATCCTTCCAGCCAGCCAGTTCTACCCTGGAAAAGAGACCCGCGCACATCCTACTTAAGTACCTCTAGCTTATGCCTTGACTTTTACTTTTTTCTTCCTATTAAACAGAACAAGAAAGAGTGAAATATTCCTCTTCCCATGAGGTCTATTTAACCTGTCACTGTCACCTTCCGTAGTTATTAGTTTTTCCAATGCCACATTCTCGCTGATACAAAGAAACAATATAGCAAAAAAAAAATGAGGCTAAAACTAAAACTAGTATATAGAAGACCTTAAATTTTCTATAGTGAGGTCCTAGAAGCATTAATCTTGTAAAATACTCAAGTGAATGACCCAAACTTGAAGTTAAAGTGCAAAATAGCATAACTATTCTTTATATAGAACCACAGTTACAAGACAAAATTTATTATACACTTCTACCTACAGTATGCACAAGTACGTTTACAAAAATCTGTTCAAACAGGTGCGCGCGTGCACAGACACACATTATACATATAATATATAAATATATATATATGTGTGTTACGCCCTATTAACAAGGTCAGATAGGGTCATAACCTCCTTCCACATCTGTTTTAAGAACAATGTCATATCATATATCTCAAAGATTCTTTGGCAGCAATGGCCAGTACTGTGTCAGCATATCTCTCTCTCTCTCTCTCTCTCTCTCTCTCTCTCTCTCTCTCTCTCTCTCTCTCTCTCTCTCTCTCTCTCTCTCTCTCTCATCCAAGTCACTATCTGAACTAAGGAAGAGCAGCAAACACATTACTACCAAAAAAAATAATTTATTCAGTAAACTAACATGGCAAGTGGTTTGAAATTAAATAAAAATGAAATGGGAATATCTATGACCCAGAATTGTTAGCCCAATTAACCAAGTAAGAAATATAACATAGTGCTATCAACGTCCACCAGTTAAGTCTTTACAACAAAAAAATCAAAACAAGTCAACACGACCGAAGTCATGATAAGCCACATTCCTCTCCATTTATACTGGCCTCTATTCAATACATCTGAGGAAAGAAGGGGAAAACACCGAGGAAAAAAAGAGAAAACACAACTTTTAAAAATAGGCACAGAGAAAAAATAAATGTGGGATGTTTTCCCACGTTACCAACCCCAAAAGAAATGCACATAATTTAACATGGTAAAATCATCAATAAAAATCAAAGAGACATAGCGGTTAAAAATAAATTAATAAATCAGTACATGTTAAACAAAGTTAATCAAACCCATTTAAGTTTTCTTGGAAATAAAGTTCCAGCTCACCTCACAGGCAGTGCTCAAAAGTCCTCCAACCAGGCGGATCCTGTCACAAAGCCATCTAGGCCTCCAATATTTAGCCTGTTTTCAAAATAGAATATTCACACTTCACATGGCACGCCCATCAGAGCGCACTCACGCACGAACCTGACGACTTCCGGCGGCATAGCCAGCGCATCGCCCAGGGTACGATGGCCCCCTGTCTCCTTGAGAAGCCATACTGACGCTAGGCCTTCGTCAGCACTGACTCGCTGAATACGTAAGCGCTGTTTCCATTTACCTTTGCCCAGAATGTCTACAAGCAAACTGCTTAACCTCCAAAAAATCAACAATATAATATATCAATATCCTTAAGCGTTTCATATATGTATGTATGTATATGTGCGCTCGTTTACGTGGATGTACATGTGTGCATATGCATATAAGTTTTATATTTAATGCATACAAAGGTCTCAAAAATGGGACATACTCTGTACACCATAACAGTAGTCGCTAATTACGTTAAGTATAGAAGAACGAATATATGACTCTGGAGAACCCTTCAGTTTTACGCAAAGTCACTGAACAGAACATTACCTACCAGTTCATTATGTATGACCACCCTGCAAGTATCATAAATCTCCTGGATCATAAGAACCACACGACAATCCAGTCATTTTTCGGTTTCTCTTCTTGTAACCAAACCATGATTTCTAATATTACACTCACTTATACGAAGCGAACTTCATATCAGCAAAAGCCATTTATGTAAATTCCTTACAGAATTATAACCCACACTAACTGTGTGTGACGGATGGAAACCTATGCAAGACAGAATACTCTGATACTAAGCAATCGTGTAGCGTCTGGGAGGAACTTTAATACTTGCAATTCCAAGTTATGGCCTGGAAGAGGGTTTCCTTCTACCTCTCCCTAAGACCTAGACGATTCTACCTCTCCCTAAGACCTAGACGATGTTTAAGTGAAGTTAGTTCAAGGTTGAGACACACCCTCTCACCCTAATCATCCTTTGTGAAACACAAGTTCGTAGAATTCCTGCATTATAAAGCAATGGCAGAGACAAAGGGTTTCTCACTTAATTTTCTGGTTGCCTTGTCTCAACGACCTATGATTAATAACAAGAATATACTCCTGGGCAAACTTCATGCCCTGTGTGAGCTTCTGTAAATCCTGTATTCAAAAGGTCAGGTTCAAGACAATACACTGTGAGTTGTCTAATTCGTTTATTAAAATGCAATGACCCCCTAAATAATTCCCTTCTCCCTTTGACTGCGATCTAATTCAAAACGACCTTGATGATTCAAGGTAGACTTGTAATTAGAAACATGCATCAACACGATAAAGTGCAATCTTCATGGAGAAGTATTTCTTAAGCCACCAAAGTAATTGTCGTGAGAATTTAAGCTATTTTCTAAACTTTGCACAACTGTACCTTGGTTTTATAATTAGCAATGGCCAGTGGGACGGGCAACCTATATTCAATTCTAGCTCAGGCCCAAACTTACCAAGATAAAGAAAAGATAAATGATCTCAACTAAACTACTCGTTAAATGAGGATTAACATTACCTACTGCATATATGTTATCTAAATTTTTCCAATTCAAATGGTACATTTCTATCAAACTATGCTTTTCAAACAGAAGCATAAATCACTTCAATCTTAACACTGAGCCTTATTCATATATCAGCGGTTCTCTCAATGAAGGTGGTACCTCTCAGAACGGTAGAAAATCTTACATGATTAATGACTAAGAATGGCCTGAAACACTACCTACGCAGACCTGTTAGGTTTACTGTTAAAGTAGATTAAATGAGCACTGTGGGTGGTATAGTTAATATCTTTTGTTTTATCTTTACAAGTTCTTTCATAATACTTAAGTTCATCTCTCAATTTCTTTAATAATAATGAAGCTTTCTCCATCAGTTTCTACATACTTATTTTACGAACTTACATAAAATGCATGAATGAATTCAGGCTAGAAAGACGTGCCGTGTTCATCCGATTCCTACTTTCCTCCACTGAACTTTACTCGCCTGTCTACTTTCAGTCCTGACTATTTATGATTTTTTCAGGAGGTGGATATTTTTGACAAGGTGTGTACCAAAAGAGACAGAAGAATATTGGAACTTGATGGTCCCCCGAATGTCCAACGACGTTACCACAGAGAACACCAGTGCAATTAAAAAAGAATTACGTTACCGGGACTAGGGTGTGAGAAGAAAAGATCATCATCTCTTACCTGCCAAACAAACATGAGAAAATACCTGGATTCCCTTCCACCAAACACGACTTTCCCCTGGAAATGCCAGCATATATTTGGATGATAAACTACTCCAGTTCCATCAGCAACTGGTTTCAAATACTGCGTATAATCCTTTTCCTTTTTTGCTAGATGAAAGCAAGCGTACAACATTAGTATTTGATAGATAAATCAAAGTAAATACCATAAAACGCTAAAACTGTACCTCAGGAGGAAAAAAGGCCTCACAATAAAAGAGGTGAGAGAAGGACAGCAAGGCAAATGTATTAAAAGGTAGTGTTATTCTAATAAACTGGATACCGAGAACGGAAGAAGTTTTGGAAACAGCAAGAAACGCAGCAATTATCATTACCAGGCCACCTACTTAATTTGTGGGATGTTTGAGGATCTGATTATTGCACGTTTACCTTGAGAATTTGCTTACAGAGGCTACGCGTGACCTTTTTAATGCAAGTGTATACACTAAGTACGAGCATACACTATATTAATTTATACCAATTTGCGTCTGCATGAAAGAAAAGGTCATTGGTTAGGATCTGTACTTGAGCCAGAATAAAAGAGAGACTATTCCATACTACGACATTTTAACACGAGTCCACAGTCTAAGCATATTAAAATAAAGACAAAGTTCTTTTGCAAAGGTATACCAAAATAAGACCTTCGAACCTCCAAGTGTAGATACAGAAATGAAAAAAAAGTGTTAATAATAACGATAAAAGGAATTAATGTGTTAATAACAGAACTGAAATATGAAAGACCTTAAAACATCAATCCTTTCCGCACTCCAGAATAAAAGTAACTCATTAAAAAATTCGATATCTAAAGCAGCATATAGTTTCCCTTTTTTGAAGAATACGAGCACGAGAGAGAAAGGAAAAAAAGCTATTGAACCACAGCTAATAATCAAAAGAAGCTGTAGAATAACCTACGATGCATAGCTTAACGAGCCAATCAATCCCAGTAATATCCTCGGAAGGGTAAAATCTTCAGCCAAAAGGTCCTTTGGCGGCAGCCGACCCGGACACTCGACGAGTGCTGTTGAAAACCGTCAAAAATTCCTTGATGGCAAACACATCAAAACACTAACTGAACCACAGCTCCTCTCCTCCCTCTACCCACTCTATCCCTGTCCATGAGAGGATGGCCTCTCGAGTCTCCTTAAAGCCTCATTTTTTCTCATTTTTAAGCTGAACCTTTTCCATCTTTTTTGGAGGAAACTTTTGATGTCTCTGGGTCATGTCTAATACCCTCGAGATCTCGAAAAGGCCCAAAGTTCCCTAACACAGTTTGAAAGGGACTTGATATATTCTATTAAGGTGTTTAATAAAACCAGAATATCATTTGGGTGGAAATAGTGGGTTCATCCACCTCAAGTACCATTCTGGTGGCAGATGTCGAAAACTAATTAATTTCCTTCACGGTCCTCTGTCTAATCGAAAGTTCAACATTCTTTACGCAGAAATAAACTCACCTGAGTTACGACACCTAATAAGGTTTAAAGAGTAAAATTCCACGTATTCAGTGCCACTGGCCATGATGGCTCTCTAATCACGGCCCAAACAAAGAAAGTCTGATCGATCAAATGCCTAATGCTATTAATATCCCCTTTACTTTCAAGCAAATACCTAGAAAACATTTACAGTATAGATGATCGCAAGAGAGAGATAACGTTTAAAAGTCAATGCGAAAATGGAAAAATACAGAACTGTATAGAGTAAGTTATAAGCACACACAAATAACTGGAATGCAACTGCACAATGCGTACATGCACACTAAATTAGCAAATACCCATAAGCTGCCAGGATTGAACACCAAGAAAAGCATGGCTAGACCGTTGAAAATCCCTAAAGATGGCCATATTCCCATTTGACGATGGATAACAAAATTAATGATTTCAACATAAAGGCAAAACTTCGAGTCATACTCAGTAAAAAACACGAGAGAGAGAGAGAGAGAGAGAGAGAGAGAGAGAGAGAGAGAGAGAATAAATAATGAAGTTAATGCTTGTGACTGAAGACAGGATTCGAATTAAGATTGTTACTTGATGGAAAATTCTGATGAACACCCGCTTAGTAGAATGAGAAGACGACTTGCTGAAGAACCGGTTCAAACGGGAAGTAATGTTACAAGGTTGCTAGTTTATGCATATTCTGGACAAGAACAACTAACTGTATGGTTGATATATCCAAAATTGGGCCATGAGAGATGTTATGAATTGTCGAGTAAGAAAGAAAGAAGCGAAGACCCTTTGATTTTCATGCTGAATTCAGTAGACGGCTTTTTAATAGTATGACCTCCTAAGGGACTATAAATAAAAAAATAAAAAAAGAGATGAAGTTGTGACATGTATAAACGCCACATGAATTTTAACATTTACAATCGGTGATAAACATTACAAAGAAGTGGCTGTTCTTCAGTCACACTGATTTCTTCTACCAACCAGATTTGGGGTCCTAATATCAGCATCTATGGACCTTTGAAGCATGAAACCACTGATGCTTCTTGGCTTTCAATAGTTTAACTACTATATTCCTAATTGACTTGACTTGGTAACCAATTTTATATATGTTATATATATTCCTTTCTATCACGAACTTTCAGATCAGCAACTTAAAACACAAAATACAAAGAGAGGGGAAGCTAGTTCTGAGCATAAAAAGGAGAATGCGTGGTTATCAGCCTTAGGTCAAAAGGTTAAATAATCTCAGGATAATACCAGGAATTATTTTTCATAAATAGACATTCAGAAACTATTACAAAAGGCGGCAATCGTCATCCAAAACATTTCTTTAATTTGTGTCTTGGATGTTGTGACAATCTTTCAGTTACTCTATTTATTGATTTATTTATTGTACTGCAGTTTAATTTGATACTAATATTTCAGTTACCCTTAACATTTCTTGCTATCGTTTGGTTTGGTTGGGTTTGGTTTGTATGTTGTTTTCCATAGGTTTCATTGCTATGGGCTCAGTTATATCGACAGACCGTGATCCAAAATCTAATTATTCCATGATTTCCAGGTATTAGGATCTTTGGTTGTTTTATGGGCGTTATGGTAGTTTGTTTGTTTGGCTAATCCTCCCCCCCTCCTCTTATTTTCACAGGAGTGTTTACGTCTGTGTTGGCGTGGCGCCAACCTTTAGTCAGGTTCGGGCAGCAGTAGCGAACGGGTTGTTCTCTTGGGGAAGAGGACTTTTGAGTACCAGCAGCAGTTCGACTTTGAGGACGTTTCTTGGGCAGCCGTTGTTTGGGCCCAGGCTGGAGCAGCGCACCAACGAAGATGGTTGTTTGTTGGCCGCAGGTGGAGACCCTGTCGGCAGTTTTGGCTCAGGTGCAGTGGCCCCGTGTTCTTTGTATTTTGGCGAGACGGCAGCAGGACGTCGTGATACGGCCTGTTGTCGTTAGTTGGTGGACTTCGCTGGAGATGGCTTTTTTTTGTATCGACTGCTGCTGGTACTTCTTTTTGATATAAAGTAATATTGCTTTATTTTTGTGGTTCGTGGCCCGGACCTGGCTCATTTTGTTATGGCCTTTTTTTTTGTTATAGATTTTTATTAAGATTTAATATTAATAAATCTATTTTTATAGCAAACTCCTGTATTTTTGTTATTCCTCCTCCTTTGTGTGTGCGAGCTGTCGATTAGCCAGAGCAGCCCCAATAATATTTCCATCTAGATCCTGTGTTTTTCTTAAGGGCCGAAAACCTCGGTTCGTTACATTGGCGACCGTGTGACAGGATTGGCTCTGCTCTGGTTGTCGGAGTTTTCACCACATTGGGGGAGGTTGGTTATTTTGAAAAAAAAAAAAAATTTTGTAATTTTTTTTTTTCTGTCGAGAGGGAAGGTATTAGGATCTTTGGTTGTTTTATGGGCGTTATGGTAGTTTGTTTGTTTGGCTAATCCTCCCCTCCTCTTATTTTCACAGGAGTGTTTACGTCTGTGTTGGCGTGGCGCCAACCTTTAGTCAGGTTCGGGCAGCAGTAGCGAACGGGTTGTTCTCTTGGGGAAGAGGACTTTTGAGTACCAGCAGCAGTTCGACTTTGAGGACGTTTCTTGGGCAGCCGTTGTTTGGGCCCAGGCTGGAGCAGCGCACCAACGAAGATGGTTGTTTGTTGGCCGCAGGTGGAGACCCTGTCGGCAGTTTTGGCTCAGGTGCAGTGGCCCCGTGTTCTTTGTATTTTGGCGAGACGGCAGCAGGACGTCGTGATAATACGGCCTGTTGTCGTTAGTTGTGGACTTCGCTGGAGATGGCTTTTTTGTATCGACTGCTGCTGGTACTTCTTTTGATATAAAGTAATATTGCTTTATTTTTGTGGTTCGTGGCCCGGACCTGGCTCATTTTGTTATGGCCTTTTTTTGTTATAGATTTTTATTAAGATTTAATATTAATAAATCTATTTTTATAGCAAACTCCTGTATTTTTGTTATTCCTCCTCCTTTGTGTGTGCGAGCTGTCGATTAGCCAGAGCAGCCCCAATAATATTTCCATCTAGATCCTGTGTTTTTCTTAAGGGCCGAAAACCTCGGTTCGTTACACCAGGGATTATCTTTAGCAGATCTTATTTTCATTTCAATTCTTTCTAGCAAGTACGAATCTGAAAATAAACTGGTAAAAAATTAAATACTGATATTTACCGAGTTTTGTAAGGCTAAGGGAGATCTTTTCAATCAAAATCTGTTGATACAACTGAGCCCACAGCAATGGAACCTATGGAAAACAACATACAAACCACACCCAACCAAATCAAACGGTAGCAAGAAATGTTAAGGGTAACTGAAATATTAATATCAAATTAAATTGCAGTACAATAAATACATCAATAAATAAGGTAACTGAAAGAATGTCACACGCAACATCCAAAGACACAAATTAAAAAACCAAATGAAAACCAAACTTTGGGAAAAAAAGGGGAACAGTAACTCGAGCTGAAAAAGCCCCGATGAAAAACTTCGGCGTATAATACAAAATCTGATTTCAAAGGATAAATAAAAAAATTGAATGTTTAAAGCAAAGAGAGAGAGAGAGAGAGAGAGAGAGAGAGAGAGAGAGAGAGAGAGAGAGAGAGGTGCTGTGGAAAGAATGGGCCATGGGAACAGAAAACCGAGTAAGACACGAAAAAATAAATATAAGAAAACGAAAGGATGGGGGGAGGGAAGGAATGGGGTACTTAACACAGTAGAAGGAATAGAGATGTGTGGGATGGGAGAGAGAGAGAGAGAGAGAGAGAGAGAGAGAGAGAGAGAGAGAGAGAGAGAGAGGAGGGGAGGAGTAAAGGTAATGAAAGAGACCATCGTATAGCCCACACAAAGGATACCTGAAAGAGAACCTGGTTGGAGATGTCCCCAAAAGCCATTATGACGACCAAGACGACGTCTACGTGTGTGTGTGTGTGTGTGTGTGTGTGTGTGTGTGTGTGTGTGTGTGTGTGTGTGCGGGGCCAATGAGTCGGGAGTGTCTTCTGTCAGGATTCAATTAAGACCATTTTTACCAGTAGCTTCAATGAGATGAGCCTCATACAGAGATACCGACAATGGCTCTGATCGCTTGGTAAATAATGGGGAATTGTCATCGAGCAGAATACCTGGGACAGAGCCCGATGACAACTATAAGGGAGTATGGGGGACACTTCCCCATTAATACGGCGAATCCCGCTCTAATGGTAGATGGGGAATAAAAGATGTCGCTTAATGGGATCCCATTCCGTGGGTTCAGAAATTGCGAATAAACGATCCGATTCTGAGAAGGGATGGAATCGATGGATTTATGGCCGTCAAAAGCTTTATAGATTATGGTACCTATTCTCCTCGGGGAAAAAATTATCCATCTTCTGGATTTTCTCTTTCTCCAAACGATGATGCCCACTGAATGGAAGGTAGGTAGCAGTGGTATCGCATTTAAAAATACACAGCACTAATGAAATATAACGCAAAAAAAAAAGACCACCCATAAAACGAAAAAAAAACATATATGTAGGCTACCTCTTATGTAAAAAAAAACATATATGTACCTCGTATGTATGTAAAAATTTAGAATGTATATATCTGACAGCAGTACGTTCCAATTACATTCGAAGACATGTCAGTAAGATATTTTTAATAAACTGGTTAAATTTATAAGGTAGCTGATTCTATATATATTCCAGATTGATAATTACTGATAATTATAAAGTTGTTATTGGCTTACAGTTGCAATTCCAGTGGGAAAACTGCAGTTTAAGTCACGTATAGCTTAGTTACTTTCAAAAGACAAAGGAAAGAAAAACTAAAAAATCTTAATTTTGAGAGACAAACTTTAAATGGGAGTTTCTGGTGGCGAAGAACACTCAAGATTTATATTATTACCAGCGGTTTCCTTTAAATGATGAATGTGCACATACCAAAGAAGAATTCGAATGCAAAGGAGATGCAAAGGAGAGGCAAAGGCACTATAACCCACGTGATTTGGGAACTAATCTGCGCATACACTACACAAGCAAAAGAGGAAAGTAATTGTCTTGCCAAATTAACAAGGAAAAAAAGATATTTCCCTTAAAAAGGGTAACATTTAGAAGATATATTTCCCTTAAAAGGGGGTAACATTTAGATTTGTACACAAAAAGAAAAAAAAAAGAAAAAAAAAGTGAATCTCATTTGACTTACTAGTAAACAAGGTTTGTTAAGCAGGTAGGCCTCTACAAGAAAAGGCGACTAACAACATAGGTGAAGAAAGGAAGATAGAAGGATAGATGCAAAATATCTGAAAGAGAAGAAACGTACATGCAGGGTAAAGTTAGCGCGTAAGAAAGCTTTGTTAAACTCTCACCTTCATGGAAATGAAATACTGAAAATTACTGCTAGAGAAATTTTGAAATTGTAGAGATTCTCGCTTACATTGTATGCGAAGTGTAAATGGTTAGAAGCGTGCTAAACAAAAGGATACGATATGTCAGCTGAAAATACGAAATGTAGACTGATGTAAATGGGACACATCTGTAAGAGGAGGGGAAAAATTAACCCTCCCAAAATGAGTTTTTTGTGTAAGAAGTTGCTGACGTAGGGATGCTTTCTGCACATAGGCTTCGTTCTTGATTCATCAATTAAAGGATTAACAGTATATATATATATATATATATATATATATATATATATATATATATATATATATATATATATATATAAACCTTATTTTCAAGGGAAGTCACATCGAATAATATATATATATATATATATATATATATATATATATATATATATATATATATATGCATATACACGACGCACATACACACATGTATATAAAAGCATGAAGCTACAAATGTCATTTAATATCCAATTCGCGCTACTTCGGGAATATCACTGAAGGGGAATTATAAGTGATAAATGGTCTGGTACCTATGTGACTCGAACACTCGAGAGTACAACCAACGGCTTCCAGTCGACGTTGCTAACCACTGGCTGTAGCCTACTGTCGAGTGTTCGTGTCACTTAGGTACCAAACCATTTATCCCGAAGTAACGCGAACTGGTATTAAACGACGTTTGTAGCTTAATGTTTGTATATACTGTAAATCACGGTGATGTGATATATATATATATATATATATATATATATATATATATATATATATATATATATATATATATATATATATATATATATATATCTAGTCACTGTTATCTGAGGAAGTGCCATTAGCAGAGGATTCAAATGCACCACATCACAAGGCATAAGAGCGTCAGCTCAGTGGTCTGGTTAAACTACTTTAATAATAATAATACTAAAGGCATAAGAGCACCTAAAAGACAGCTGTGAACCCTTTGGGAGGAAATTCACTCGTAATTGGAGATAAAGCCTGTCTCCTCTCAATGACAGATGACACTCTTCATATGAACTCAATGACAATCTTATTCCTGTAAAAGGCTGGGTAAAAACAGCATTCTTGCCATCTTATAAGATATGAAAATCATCAAATGTTTGGGGTGCAGCCCCATAATGCACTTGTTCGCATATAACCAGAAATATCTGATAATGCATCTTGGGGTTTTTAATGCGAATGGGTGTGGTGTAGATGAGAAAAAAAAGTATGGCAGCTTCCTTGTTTAAAGAATGGAAGCCATATGATTTCCCCATGAGAGATATTAAGGTAAAGAACAATATGTTAGAATGGGAAGGACAAAAGGTGATTTTACCTAAGGTATTTGAAAGGTGTACGGATTGGGACGGTGTAGAGTTTGTGGTATTGGGGAGACACTGACAGGATGAAAGTGTGCAAATGTGTTGGTTTGAAAATTGTACTAATATGACTGAGCATGTCAGGAGAAAAACTTATGAGTGATTGGCTATGGACTAGGATTAAAAAGGATGTAGGACAAGAATGTTCTGTCTGTATTGACAGGTATTTTAAGAGAGGGCTCCTCTGGCATGAGGACGTTACTATACAGGTAAAATCCCGACGGTTCATTCTCCACTTCATTTCAAGTTCCAACTTGCTCAGTTGTCCAAGCAAGTTCAGGATTTTGCTGTTACTCCATTACGAAGGCTTTTTTTGCATGAACTGCCTTGAAAAAGAGACCACCATCGGGTCAAGAAGCTCCAATTTCTTTCCAATCTTTACTAAAGCAGGTTTTGTCACAGGCTGCGATGCCATCTCCTTTTCCTAAGCAGTTAGAACAGGCAAGTCAACAAACCCCCAAGGGCAACAATGATCTTACATGTTTCAAGCGCGGATTCTATACTGACCTTCTTACAATTTTCAAGCGCGGATTCTATACTGACCTCCTAAAAGAAAATAAGGCTGACCCTAACAATGTCCTTACAACTAATGTCCCACTGAAGGGCAAAGAGGCTCTGTATGGAAGATACCGCTTGGCACAAGTGTTGAAGAGGGTCACACATCTGGTACTAGAATCCTACAAAAAACATTGATCCCTCAAAAAAACAAGGCTTCACGTCTCCGATTCATATCCTTTTTAGCCTTCATCATTATGCGCTGATTTCACTGATTTTGTGGCATCTTTCTACAAAGCATTTCCCTTAAGGTCTCCCCTTTCTTTCTTTACTTTTTCAGGCAAGGCTCACAGAATGATACCTACTTTTGCTACCTTGACAGTAAGCTACACTAGGCACTAGCATGACTATCATTCTTTGTGTGTCATTAGTCTTTTGTCCTAGCAATGCTTTCTGATACACCCCACTTCTAAAACATTACAACATAGGTAACTAAGATGACTACACTGGCTTCTGAGTGGAATGACACTTTTAACACTAAATGGGGAACTTCGGGTCTCTAAGAACTCCTAAGTTGTTTTCTGGCTTTGGCAAGCCTGTGAGGATTGGTTAGTATACCAGTTAGTTATGTATTCCACTCTTTTCCTCAAGTTACCAGCAGACATCAAGTTTCAGCACAGAATGGAATTGCTCTATTCTAATAAGCTCCTTATGTTTTGTTCTGAGGTGTGGTGGCCAACAATAACTGAATGCAAGGTTTAATCTTATCACAGTTTTGACATATGTCCCATTCTCCTGCTTATGAAAATTCTGGAGAATTTGTGACGGAACACCCCAAGCAATAAGCTGAAGGACCTTAAAATCAGGTTCATAAAACCTCTTAAATCTAAATCTTTACGTGTCAGGCTACTAAAAACATCTAGAGCTTTTCCACTGGACAAGGGGAGGTGCTTGAATATCTTGTGGCAATCAATAGCATTCCAGCACTTGCTCCATTATCAAAAAAGCGGCTCCTGTGTGGTTCTCATCTTGCTGAAGCACCATGGTTATCAATCATATTCAGCAATAGGAGCATCAGGTCGAAGTGAGTAGCTGACATTATATCCATGTCTTTTATTCGTGCTTCAGTCACCTTTCTTGACAAGGCACTCGATCTGCTTCAGTGTGATCTCCAGCAGTGGTCATCTTGATTTCCTATATACCAGACTCACACCTTAGTTCTTCTGGCAATTTAGTTCTTGGTTTAGAGAGTCATATTGTCCTTACAAACTCGGGCCTCTCTTGCAACGACCCCTAATTTTTTATGCATTTATGAATAATTAATTTAGTATGAAATAATTCAGTAGTTGGTTAGATGGGAAATGCGAAATACAACAGTAACAATACTCAAAATTGAGCTATCCTAGAACTACAATAAAGGTAGCACATAAAAACTGAAAAGGGAAGTGTGAAAATAAAAAAGAAAAGAAAAATGACATAATGTAGAGAAAATATGGACATATGGCAAAGCAGAAAAAAACTGATTCACAATCATCCTAAATATCAAAAAATTAACTTACAAGGCAAAACAACTAAAAAACTAACCCCCATTTTAGAAATTATTTTATAATTAAGGCTTTGGAATAACAGTAAACACACTGACAAGTAGTTCAAGACTATTTCGGAATATTCAGAGGAATTTTTTATGGTTATCAATAACCTTTATGTATCGTCTCTCTCTATTATATTGTCAAAGCAACACGTAATGAATAAGCATTCTTTCTCTTAATTAGAATAGCTGTAATTTTAACGTTCAGTTAGAGGCTAGGACCAGGTGTGTGACTTGAACTTTTTTGTTAAAACTTTCTCTTCCTCTGCACCTCCATCTTGAAAGTGGATTTCAGATGAACTCCCTTCCTACTGTTCTCAAGGAAGTGGGACGCTCATCTCCCAAAAAAACACTCAACTAACCCGTATTTAAGTTATCCTAACACTGCAATCATCTTCATTCCCTACCATTAGAATTTTTATATCACCAGATACATGCACACCTAAGAATGCAGAAAAGACGTCACAGATTGCACAAAATAGGGTTATCATAGCCGAGATGGAAGATGACCTGTTGAGAACTACCAGTCCATAGCTCTCTGAGGATAAGTGGAAGCTTGCAAATCATCAGTTACCAGCTTGAAGCCAACCATTTTTAGCCCCACAAAAGGCCCCAATTAGACTTCCACAAACAAGTGACCAACATTATAATTCACACGAACTGGTGAACACAGTAATTCTGAGTAAATGCTATATTCGAACACACACATAATTACACACACAAATATATATATATATATATATATATATATATATATATATATATATATATATATATATATATATATATATATATATATATATATATATATATATATACATACCACAATCTACGTGAACTAACAGACACCTATTTACAGATCTGATAAGCAAGCCTTAACTGAGTTTACACAAGCCAATTGCAGTAATCTTTACAACTCTTGATTTCCCGCTAGTCGATTATATTCTTCCAGCCTAAGAGAAATCACTTGACAGCTGGTGGTGCTGCCTTCCTTGACGACGTCTGTATCTAAACTAAAGAAAAAAAATAAACCCTTGTTGTTAACAGGCCAAAACGTGGTTTCCACATCACTGTGTTGATATGTGAACGAAACCATTACGGGGGGTGTTACAACCTTGGAGAGAAACCCCTATTTTATTAAGTTCTCTTCCCTCTTCAACGAAATTTCTCGATCTCACTGCATCACTTCAGAGCAACTCACTCCTGCCTGCCTCTCTATTCTTAAGACTTCATACAACATTCTTTGTCTTGTAACCTATTTTCATAAATATTTTTCAAGAGGTATAAATCAGGTCGAATCAGCTCTATGGGTAAGGGTCTGAAAACTCAAAAAAAAAAAAAACTCTTGAGACACAAGTGTATAAAAAGATCCATGAGGTACTGATTAAATAAAAGTTGACGAAAATAAAAGCTTAAACACTGCCCCATGACAAGTTGCGTTTCACATATGAAATGAATGTTGAGTTTAAAAGGTCACTACACTAAAAAGTCCAGCTCAGGACAAAATGAATAACGTTATCTTATCTACAGGCTAAAAATTACAAATCAGACTAGAGGACAATATACTATTATTAACCATGTATTGGTTTTGTTTCTTAAAAGTTACAACCACCAATAAATTAGCAACATCAGGGAAAAATACTCAACAAACAGTTAAACACCAACATTTTCTGAACGCTAAATTAAGGATAAACTAAATGATAACGTAAAACCTAAAGTATACTGGGAATTGGATCAACCCGATAAGTTCATATTTTTTTTAAATTACCAAGATTTTAACTGCGAGAAGTATGCTACCTGTACGAGAGAGAGAGAGAGAGAGAGAGAGAGAGAGAGAGAGAGAGAGAGAGAGAGAGAGAGCACTTGTGTATTAAAATTATATTTAATTAGTAGCCACGACTGACTCGGGAATAATGGATCACGAATTACTTGTATATACTTTTGAGAGACAACAAGAGCGCATCACCCCGTATCTAACATCATCATTATATTACATTACTCAACCAATGGGAGCCCTACGACGGGAAACAATGGTTAGGACGCACCAATCAGCAAGTGGCAAGCTCCCTCTTACCAATGGTCGGTCTCAAAGACAATAGGAGGCGGAGCTTACGGGAACAATGCCATCTGCTGCGACATATCCCCGAGATTCTTAACGAGTTTTTTTTTTATAAAAATTCTGAGGTTATGTCCACGGTTAGTTTACATGGTGAAAACAATTACTGTAAATGTTTTAAGATATATTTCATACCCAAAATAAACGCTAAAAAATTTTTAAAAAATTCTTTACGCCACCTTGAACCATTGAATAACCCTTTCCATTGTCTACCTGAAGTCAAATGTCAGGTGTAATTGGCTGTGAAAAGCACCAATCAACAGATCAGGTTGAGATGGTCATGACAATGGAGGGCGGAGTTTAGACATAAAATGTATACCAGATTCATTGTCACAGGATGCGTATCACAATAGGTCATAAATCAAAAAGCTATTTATCTTCTTACTAAGACGGACATGCTGGGACCGCTGCTCACAAATAAGCTTCCAATACGAGCAATACAGACTATTCAGTACCATGATGACCCAAACTATGGGAATGGTCATCTTGCAGCGGAACCTCTTCAGGTACTGTGTAATCCTAACATCTTAGGACTAGTCACAAAATTGATTTGCAAAATCTTTTCACTTTAAATTTACTGTACATAATACCCTAATACTGCCTCTCTAAAGTCTGAAAGGCGTTACTGCGGAATTCAACACTTCATGTGAAAGATCAAGTGAAATTCCGATTAACTGATCACATGTTACTTGCAAATTTATCATAACAACGGATATATTAAAAAACTATATCAACAGGGAAAGAATGTGCAGTCATCTTATTAGCACGTAAAAGAAAAATACAACTTTACAGCGACAGATGCGTGAAAAGTTTTTGATGAACTGATTTTCACGGGGAAGGCAGATGAACAGAGGGCCAGATTCAAATAACGATGATAATAATCTTTCTTAAGCTTAAGACCTTATACACAGGGAGACATATAAAACAATACAATAATTTAGATACACGAAATAAAAACTGATAATTTGCTGTTAATCCCCGTACTGCTATCAATGCATAACTTTCGTTATAAAAGACGATTCTCAAGATCAAGACAAAGGTCATGTGAACATAACATCACTTTTATTATGCATATATATAGACATATATATATATATATATATATATATATATATATATATATATATATATATATATATATATATATAATATATATATATTATAACATTACACATATATATAGACACACACATATATATATATATATATATATATATATATATATATATATATATATATATATATATATATATATATATATATATATATATATATATATATATATATAAAGGAAAGGAGTGACGTTAAATAAACAAGAATGGGAATTCGACTCGAGGCCTATAGCTGGGCTTTATATGAACTTACACTTTGAATATTAAGGTAGTTGAACTTCGTAGCTTTAGAGAAATTAAGGTGAATGAAAATTTAGTATTCTGTGAAGGTCTTGAATGTTGAAGAATTTGTAAGGTTAAATAGTTCACTGGAGAAAAAACTGCCTGTAAAACATGAATTGTGTGCTAATTACAGATGAGAGAGGAAGTTGATGGACGTAAAGGTTGTAAGAGTTACGGCTGGAGAAATACCTGACGGAAGCACAAGTGACAACAAAGACAAGTGCAGCTGGATAAGAATCATTTAAGAGTCGCTAAGAGTAAAAATAAATTAAGTGCAGGCCAAATTCAAATACAAAAAGTGAAAAAGAAAGAAATAGTTCAAAAGCATATGAAAAATGGAAATGGGAAAATATTGGCTTGGGAGAATGCAGCCCTTTATTAAAATATAAATATACTGAATTGTTGTTGAATATAGGCGCAACTAAGCTATGCGTTTTACAAGTGTGGGAACAGAAAAATTATTTCTAAAAAGCACAATGGAAAAGCATCATGGGAGTTACAAGAGAGAAGCTGCAGTATCTGCGTGATTGTAGGGATGACAGTTTATCTGTAGAAAGGCTGACCCAAACAAGAGGTGAGCAATGAAGGTAAGTGGAACTCTGCGAATGGCACGTAAGAGAATTAACTACGGAACCAAAATTGTATATCGTCATTATATATATATATATATATATATATATATATATATATATATATATATATATATATATATATATATATATATATATATATATATATATATATATATATATATATATATATATATATATATATATATATATATATAAGCATAAAAGGTATAAACAAGTTTAAAGGAGTTATGAAATGTAAGCATACAACAAAACTGTTAAGATTAAAAAAGTCTTGTATGAGTGATAAGATCGACAAGGAAGGTCCCTAATGCCAAGGTAGAACAAAAAATACATGGAAGAATTTGGGACGTGTGTAGACTGCGTATAAGGGGTTGACAAGCTGATATATATATATATATATATATATATATATATATATATATATATATATATATATATATATATATATATATATATATATATATATATATATATATATTAGTAAGAACACGACATCAAAACGACGTTTCAGCTTTCAGAAAATACGGCACTTACACAAACTAAAATTACGTCATACATTTCAGGAAATGATAAAACTTGAGCACCACGTATCATCTCGCTGAAATGCTTTGACGGTTTTTAAAAACAGTCACCTACTTGTTTGTGAGCCTTCGTCGCGAATATGGCAAGATCATAATAATAAAAAATAAAGATTTTAAAGGTCCAACATTATCCTGATGGAAATCACACCAAATTTGGTAAAAATTTCTTTTTACCGTTTCCCAAAATAAAATTCTTATTATTAAAACTATTGGACAGCAGGAACTCTCCGAATCCACCTGCAGTAGAACACTTAGGGTATACAAACAAGTGATTTGAAAGCAAGTGAGTGAATGGTGTTTGCATTTACATGTGTTAAGTTACAAAGTCTCACAATAAACAATTGTCTAAGAAATAATGAAAATCATACAAGTTTTGTATAGGTATACTGAAAAAGTTCATTAAATGTAAAAGAGAGAGAGAGAGAGAGAGAGAGAGAGAGAGAGAGAGAGAGAGAGAGAGAGAGAGAGAGAGAGAGAGAGAAACATTTGAAACAAGATGCAAGCAACACACAAATAATATATCTATTTTTCTCCGGAGATATATTTCAGATATTCCAGTACTTTCTACTAAATTACTCTTATTTTTTCAAGAATTTGTTTTATTTAGCAATCATAAGTTACCAAAGTATGAAATGAAAAACAAATCTTATTGAAAATAAACATGAAACTAATTATTTTCAGTAGCCGTTCACTTTGGTCTTTATATATAAATACATGTATTCATACATACATATATTATGTGTGTTTATACACATGTAATTACTACATCTACTACACAGTCTTCTCTCTTATTTATTCAAAAATAAAATAAACCAAAGCTAAGTACAAATAAAATATTTCATTAAGCATCATTCATGGCGTGCACGTCTACAACTTTCTCAACTAATTCCCAGCATCAAAACCTCTCAACACAGAACACACTTCACGTGGACCACAATAAAGCTGACATTCCCCTCCATATAACAGATCCCAAATCTTTGGCAAATGGGGTAAAACCAACAATTCCACGTCACCGTAAAGGTTTCAAATCATGGGATCCCAATGCGAGCGTCCACCGTGGAAAAAGGATTGGATCTGCATCATGGAAATTCAGGAACTTCTATTCTATCTCGAGGGGTGACCCAAAGGAGAAGGATTCGCGTGGGTATTGTGACGAATTTCTGCGGCGTTTATTGTATACATTTGCATCTACAAGTTGATCTCTCGTCTGTGGCAGTGGCGAGAATATTAGTCAAGTCACAAAACGAACTCTAGTCAAATGCAGGGGTTTTCTCCTTCGATTACTTTTTTATAATTTTATTTATACCGAATCTCCTTTCCTCTCCTGTTCAAGGATTCAACAAACTGACGAGCTGGCCAACACTTGATGCTTGAAGAAAATTAATATTAGGTTTTTTCTCACTTGCTTTTAAACGAAGTTTAATTTTTCCTAATGAACATTCATTTCTCTATACAGAATAAATTCTAACTTCGTGTTGTTTCTGGGAGATATACAAATTAGCCTCTTTTATTCTAGAGAGTAGGGTCAAGATAGTAAGGTTCAATCTGCATCCAAAACCGTGTTGTTACTGTTATCATTAGCAGTCTCGGGTTGTGAATCATTGAAGCGTACTTCAATCGAAAGTCCAAAGAATGACGGACAAAGAATTATGATTTCAAAGATAAAATAAAACAAAGCCATACAATACAAAAAAGAATATGATGATGCGTAAGCAAAATATATATACATACACGCGCGCGCACACACACACACACACACACACACACACACACACACACACACACACATATATATATATATATATATATATGTCTATATAATTCACTTTACCTTGAGAATAACCTACCCAAAGGGAATTACATGTACTGTAAGTGCGGCCACAGGCTTCTAACCTGTGCCTTTTTGGGTCTGACACGGAGAAAACAGGTACTCATCCATTGGGCTATCCAGCCGAATTGATAAATTCCATCTCCTATACATCTAAAACTAAAGGCACAGCTTCGAACCCCGGGCAGGAGACAGGTACTAACCAATTGTTATTCCCTTGGTTATATCCTTTTGGGGTGTATGTCATTCTCAGGAAAAGTAAACCTGACATTAAACGGCATATACGGCTTAAAACATTTCATATAATCATTACTATTTTATTCGTCTCAATATTTTAACCACTTCTTTTATTGTTGTTGTTCCTGAGTTTATTATTTTACTCGACTATTATTATAATTATTACGATTATTACTAACTTTTTATTTCAATCTTCCACATCCCAACCGCAGGTTGCTATTACTGGTGTTATAGCTTCTTAATAGTACGGTTAACAACAGTCGTTTCCATTAAAATCTATAACATATATATAATTACCATTATCTAGATATCATTACTAGTAATATGAGTGTAACGGTTCAACTTTCCTCCAAACTGCATTTTGCAACGACTCTAGTAGATACATATATATATATATATATATATATATATATATATATATATATATATATATATATATATATATATATATATATTATAAGCCAGAGAGATTGACCAACTGGCCATGAAAATTCACTACCGCCTCTTCTCTCTACATCTCTTATTCTAATGATGGCACTATAGGCCTTCTCTATGGGTATGAACATAATTAAAAATATTTGTTTTCTCGACGGTAATATAAAGTCGGCCATCTCCAGAATAACTCCGCCTTCCATAAATCTGAAATCACTTCATTAAGAAGAATACTTTAGGAAGCGAGATCAAAGCCTATTATCAAGGGTAAGAATTAGTCTCCCCCCTCACCCCCTCCCCCACCACTCAAAAGATCAAAGAAAACGGAACATATAAATGTTACGGTCCACTTCACATCAAGCTTTTTTCCAATAGCATCAAATCCGAAAATAACCTTTAAAATCCTCTCTTCTCTCTCTCCCAATCCCTCTCCCATATTCTCTCCTCTCGCGTCTATTTGTGCTGTGATTTAAACATATCACCCTTGATGCCAGAAGTTCGTTCAACACTTACTGGAAGGCCCTTGACAAATCGCACGGACCATTTTGGAAAAGGATCGAAACACATCGGAATGTGGGATTACAATGCCCCCGCTGCTCATCACCATTATTGGCTGTATTCATAACAACCATAGAGAATAGGGACATTCTGGGAATATAGCGTTACACCAACACCACCCTTGCGACAGTCACCCATACGGTCTAGCAACTCCCAGTCCGGAGAAAAAAGGTGTCGTTCTGTTTCCAGAATCTAATACACTGAGTGGCTTTCACTGACAAAACCCTAACCTCACGTACATTGAGGCTGACAATAGCCACTGAGCGACCACTGCATAGGGGCGGTATTGGCACATCCCCGAGACATAGCAGGAGTACCTGATGCCTGTCGGAGTAATGGTGATGTTACATTGTGAAGTGGCGGTGTTGACACTGATGTAAACAAAGGCTCTCTCACAAGATAATTATCATACTGCTTGTTCGACACTGGATGCTAACAGTAGTTACGGGACGTGAACGCACAAACTCACACGAGAAAAATAAATAGTTAATGAGATTTTACAAGGAGAATGGGAAGCGGTTAGTTTGCCGAACGGTAGAGGTTCACATTTTGGCGTAACAGATGGTATAAGTTGATAGCACTAACACAACATACAGTCTATAAAAACAGAAGGGTGCTGCCCAGCTTAATCTCTGGTATGAGCGAGGCGGTATCTCAGTCCAAGCTTCGGAACTTGTACAGCATGTAACCTCCTTATACTGTAGTCTTATCTTGCCATCTCGATCTTCTATGATATTCCAGCCATTTTTGACGTCATGGGTACAACAGCATACCGTAATATAAAAATTAAGCAAAAAAGCCACTTCCACTACATTGGTAATCCTTCAATATGACATGAATTTTATAAACCGCACACTGAACTAACATTGATGATAATTAAAATGACGAGAGCTGTAATGAATGAAAAGTGATCTAAAACGTACCAAACTCCTTCCGCAAAAACAAACAAATAAATCAATAAATACATAACAGAATAGTACTTGATGTGACACGGATGTACGTAGACGGCAAGAGGCCCCTCTGGCTACATTTTCACATAACGTATTTGTTCAAAAAAAGAAAAGATTATTTTTGGTAAGAGAGAGAGAGAGAGAGAGAGAGAGAGAGAGAGAGAGAGAGAGAGAGAGAGAGAGAGAGAGAGAGGGTCGATTAGATAAATATTTACTCTGCCCAGAACAATGACATTAGCGCCAAATTCTTGTGATTATAATCGAGTCCAGTTTCTACCCTCGTCCAATGAAGATGGATGCTACAACCCCTTACCTATAATCAGCGTTTAGCTAAAAGTGTTCCTTAGTAGTCACTAGTCACGTGAAAGAGTAGATATCTTTCTTGTGCCTTTCATTTTTAGGTGCAACGTGTGTCAAACCTTGGAGAAAGGAGTGTGCTCGTATATGGTTTCTTAATGAAGAGATGCCAGTTTTCTCTCTATTTTTCTATTTTTATCGATTTTCAGGTAAGGAGAACGTTACAGTGTTTTTCGAGTCATACGTCACTAGTTCTGTCGACCGCTGTCAAGAGGATCGGGTCGTTTAGTTGTTAAATGTAAAAATTGAAAGTACAGTGATGAGAGGAGTTCATATTGAATTAATAGGTAAATGTGGTCAAGGTTAAAAATGCTACTGTGCATATTCAATAAGGTCACAAGAAGCTGATGTTTATCATCATCATTTATTGTGCAAGTACATTCTTGTGGAACAAACAAAAAGGCGTTTAATATTGGTAGAAGATAACAATTTGAATACCAGGAAGGGATAACTATAACACAGAAAACCTATAGAGTAACAATGGAAAATATTTGGGATCCTCATTTCGTATTCTATTAAAAGTTACAAGTTTCTCTCTTACATATCCAAATTTTTCAATGGAGTTTTTTAATATAATTATCTGACAACACTTAATAGCAAATACAAGACAAACCCAAATCCTAGTTAAATGTGTGTTATTACAGAATCACATTTAAATTTTTTTGAAAAAACTCACATTACTATCAGACAACACGACCCACTCAAAATAAATTACCATCGCTTATTCCAAAGAAAACTATTAAACAAGGGAATTACAGTGCATACTTTGTTTCGAAGACAATAAGCTACTTCCTTATCCATCCACTTACCCCAAAAGCAGCTCATAAAACAAACTACCGGTCAATAGGCCCGTTCACAGCGTGCTTCTCACCTTGGTCTTGTAGGAGCTCGTGAATTCCCTGGATATAAGGTCCTCCCATTCTAAAAGTCTTTATCCCACTGACTATCATTTCCTTCCATTCCAATACTACTTCACACCATTAGACAACACTTCCCGCTCTCTTTTCATTTTGTTTATTAAACCGTCCGAGAAATACGCCATTATAACCAGTCTATTAACCTACATCCTTTCAATGCAATCAAAAAATACAAAAGTAATCCACCTTTTAACCTTGGAATAGAAGGGACTAGATACCCATGAAGTGGGCAAGTAAATGCAAGATTAAGGCGAGTAGTACCAGGGTGTGACAGGAGGTATGGACAATGCTGAACAGGAATATGGAGCAACTGAAACTATGGAAGTTTCCTGGGGAAGAGAATTGACCACTGATTTAGTAGTTGAAGGGTGAATTTGTAGTGACCGCTGCCTCATTCCTCAACCACTGTCAGACAGAAACAACAAATACCCAAAAGGACGGAATTATGAGAGAAGTCTGGAAAACGTCGGAACCAGGATGTTGAGAAAATCTTGCGGAATACAAGAAAAGGGTTTGAATGCAATGACAGTGACTGCCATTTGCAAACGGTACCAGTGCAAAATGGCGATAGTGGAAAAAAAAAGGCAATCTAATGGTACATTAAGAGAGTTTATAAGATGATATTAGTAACCACATGATTATAAGAGCCGAAGGAAACACGAAACGTACAGGTACTTAGAAGTAATTGCAGTATATTATAGTACTGTAGAAAGAATGCAAGAAAAAAAACTGCAGTGGTAAAGCACTGGTGTAACACCAGCTCTACAAAGAATTCTGGCAGAAAAAGGCAAGGTGTATAGGTAACGTTGATCATATCCTCCAACGTGTGAACAAAGTGCTTGGTCAGCGAAAAGGTAAAAAGGAAGTGGAATAATAATCAAACAGTAGCGATGGTGGGAATGGAAATTTAGCGTGCAGCAAGAAGGGTTGAAAGGGCAATTATTAAAGATAACATAATAACGATGTGGTAAAAAGATATAACACTGATCAGGGCTGAAGGAGGATAAGTTGTGACAAGGAAGACTATACATTAAGAGGTCTTTAAAAGGTAAAAAGGAGGGTAATGAATAAAATTTTGCTTATTTAGCGTGGTAGAGGTTTTTAACTGGAGCAGCCTAATATTCAGGGTGTACATACACAAGTAGCAATGCACAAGACACTGATGCTGTGTATAAATGATAACGCACATACTCATGAGCCCTCTGAGTAGGTATGGATATAAAGTAGCTGATGTTGTGGAAAACGTGCTGTTCCTGCAACCTTGTTTTCATTTGCACTCACCCACTAATGAAAATGGCCCAGTAATGAAAGTAAAACATATTCACCAGCTATCCTATATGCATTCCGCAGACACTCCCAACTTCTTTCCAATCTTTTACACTGATACAGGCAGCTGTATTGCTACAGCTACTGTGCGTCTCACCTCTCTCATTCTATATCAACAGCAATATTTACTCCATAGTACTTATACGAATCTTCCACCATCCATATACAATAACTGCTCCATCCTTCTGGTTTCTATTTACCCTTATACCAAACGCAAGTTCACTCACTCAAAAACACAAGTTTGTGTGTGGATATGTGAAACATGCTGAGAAACAAAACTATCAATGTCAATATCATCATAATTGTAATTATTTTCTAAAAATAAACACCGTCATCAAACAAGTCCAAAAGACCCTGAACTTCCTTTCACGGAATAGAATGCTAGAGTGAAAAAGGGGAAAACTGAGAAAACAAAACAAATAAAAAAGACATACCAAATAAACAAATGAATCCATAAATACTATTAGAAGTTAGACACTTCAAGGCATTGGTGCATATTACCTAAACTAAAATAATTTTTTAAAATTAAAAGCATCAGCATCACTAGCGGCTGACAGCAGATAACGGAAACCACTACTAAGATCAAGACAGGGGAGCATTATATATCCTAACAACTGCAGAACAAAGAATCCGCGCCATGCAGCATTTATGCCATCATCTCCAAACAAACAACACTTATGAATAATACCTACTTTAAAGTTTTAAATGTTGTGAAGAAATAACTCAGATTAGAAAAGATAAACGATAATTTTTATTCGATATTAACTATACTGGAAGGACATACTTTCGAATTGGACCTTTTTAGATCTAACGGCCAAAGGGACCAGCAAATCAAAGCAATTATCAAGGCCGGGTTCGAGCTAAATAGAAAAATAAAAAAGAGGTTCTTAATCCCAAAGACGCGATGGACGAACTGCCTCTTCGATAGTTAGAGGTCATAATAATCAAGGAAAGCGGAAACAAACAGAAACCCATAGGTTGAGCTGAAGACGCTGCTAGCCTTAACAGATTCCTGGAGCCACTAGGGAACACCTTGCCCTTTTTGGGGGTGGGGGGAGTTATACGGTCTTGTGCTGTGCTTCAGCTCCAAGAGAGTAATAACTGACAATATCATCCGACTCAAAGTCGACTGATACCGACAGGTATGTTTCTATCTTGGAAAAAAAAAAAGTTTTGCTGAAGTTCGTCGTCCTTGTTCCCCCGTGGCTCCAGGAATCTGTTAAGGATAGCTGTGCCTTTAACTCGACCTTTGGAAGTCTCTTCCTACTTCTGTTTTCCTCTAATCGTCAAAGAGGCTGTTTGTCCCCAGCGTCTTTAGGATTAAGGACCTCCGCTTTTTATTCTTCTTTTCTTCGAACCTAGCCTTGATAAAGACTGTGATTTGCCAGTTCCACTGGCCTTTAGATCTAGAAAGGTCGAATTCGAAAGTGTGACCTTTCACTACAGCTAGTAGCTTATAAAAATTATCGTTTATATTTGCTAGCCTAGGAGAGAGAGAGAGAGAGAGAGAGAGAGAGAGAGAGAGAGAGAGAGAGAGAGAGAGAGAGAGAGGTAAAAAGTCCCATCCAATCTGTTGTCACTTAAAACAAGACAGTCGACCTGGCCGCCATAAAGGTTCCGATCCCAAGGGAAGAGGATCAAAGCTTCTTGGATTATGGATTTTTCCTTCCCCTATGGCTTGTCTCTGCGACTTCCTGCATGCATTACCACTTCGACGATGTATCTCTATCAATCCCTGTTTAGACTTTTCCTCCTTTATCACCCTCGATAACTTTTTATTTTACCGTTATCAATGATGTTATTACGTGCAGTTCTATCCGCGAGCGTTTTCCTGGTCGTACTTAGCAGTACTGTTTCCTTCAGTCAAGAGGGCCTCCAATGGACGCCGTATCCAACATTATTTCTTTCAGGTACTGAGTTGATCATTAAGAACCTCCATTCAGTCTGAGCTTTTGTTTACAGAGAACCAAAACACTTTATGGTTAAGTTAATACAATACACGGAGCAAAATTTTGCAACTTCCTTAAATACGAGTAAACTGTTCCTATACGTAATCATCTGATTGAAACCATCAAAATTAACAGATCTCAGGATGTCTGAAGTATACAACCTACGTGATATGAATATTAACAAAAATTCTTCAGTAACATTAAATAAATGTGCAGCAATGTCTACCACACTTAAATGAATACTTCAGCCAAATTTTACACAAACTGAAGGCACCAAGTTTTAACGCTAGAGACAAAAGCTTTTCAATTCCTCTCTTTACTGTACATGTATCGGTTATAATGATCAAATGTACATACAATACACAAAAAATTATCACCCTCAAGGTGTGACACTTTACTCCTATTACGGGTTCACAACAACACATTACTTATTTTAAAATTTCCATTAATTATGGCTACAAGCAATGATTATGGACAAGTTTCCCAAAACCACAAACCCTCCCCAAGAACAGTTCTTTTCATCTCCGAATTAATACGCTGCATTCAGGTTCTCTCACTAGAAGGGCTACCATGGAAAAATCCTAACTTTTTTTCCCTGAAACCAACGTGGAGAAACGTTAATGCCTATTACGCGTAAAAAGGTCATGAGTATTCTATAATAATCCCAAGGACGCAAACAGTAGCAAGGACAGGGATATTATTGCCTAAGTATGCATGAAAAAAACCCACACACACATACATCTGTATATTTATGTACGTATGTATGTGTGCGTAGACAAGGAGGGAGGCCAACAACGTAGGGTCCCCGATATCCCTTGAGAGAAGAGGATCAAAGGCTGCTGACACGATCCACTCGGCATTAAATCCTTTTTGATCGATGCGACTTTATCCTACGACCGAATATTTGAACTGTGTTGCATCGGCCACAACGACACATATAAATACACAAACATACTGGCGGGGTAGAGAGAGAGAGAGAGAGAGAGAGAGAGAGAGAGAGAGAGAGAGAGAGAGAGAGAGAGAGAGAGAGAGAGAGAATGGAATATCTTTATGTAAATGAATGGAAAAAAAAATTACGTAGCATCTTTTGCGAACACAGGCTGGTACTCCCTTGGCATGTTTATTGATGATGTTCGAGGTTGCATTTTGTGGGCAGATTTTTTTTTTCGATTTTTTCTTTGATATGGAAAGAGAAAAGGAAAATCGGCGAGAATGATCAGCATACAGTGCTCGCCACTGCCACCAGCCAAGCACTTCCTGCTTTTTTTCCCCTTTCGCTTTCTTTTATTGTACGAATAAACGGTGATCTAGGTCACTCAGTTCATGTTTCTCGAAACGTGACGAATGATCCACACACATCTCAAAGGCATGAATCTTCTATATCAATCCTCTATATCATTTCACTGTGATTTGTTGGATTCATGCAACCCAAAAAGTTTCTCTATATTATGTGTTTTAGTCTGTGTCTGAGTATCTGTGTTTCGTCTGTAAACTTGAAGAGTTTCATGACTTGCGTTACAAAGATATTGATAAAAGCAGAACTTGTGTAACCGTATCCTCGTTTATATAGTTTCATCCGTTTTCGCCAGTGTACGTATGTATGTATGTATGTGTATATACATACATACATACATACATACATACATACATATTTATACATACATACATACACACACACATATATATTATATATATATATATATATATATATATATATATATATATATATATATATATATATATATATATATATATATACACGTTATGTAATGAATTATTTCCCATTACATAAAACGTAAATCCGTTCCTGAGCACCCCGATTAAACTGTACTAAAGGCCACGTCCAACGCTACAATCAGCTGCGTGCATCATTAACCCTTGTAAAAATGAGGGCTCCCGAATCTGACACTGATACAGGCAAAAACAACAGCAACAACAAAAACAACAACGAGTGGTGCTCGAGAGTAAACACGAAGTGCCCTAAGCCACGCGCTCCACCACCACCACCATAAGTCCGTGCCCACGGGTGTTTGTAACATCAACATGTTAATTATCTGCATCATGTTTCATCTCCTGACAGTACGCCACTCGCCGTCTTAATCAAACATTGCATTATGATGTTTGTCCCGATTAGATAAAAGCGCGGGAGTTACAATGACTTATGAACACTGGAGAAAAGAGGATGTACCAATTGGGCCAAAAAGGTAAGAGCACATAATATAAGAATGTCATAATATGGAGATTGGGACAGCTAAATGGAGAGTGCTTCTTTTTACTGCCCTTTTCATTCAGGAAAAATAATTGTAACATTATTTTCCATTAGCGTAGTCCCCGCCCCCTTCTTCAAGCACGGAATAGTCCTTTGTATCATAATAAATAAAATGAAATAAGTAAAAGAAAAAGAAAAAAAAAGGAAACGTAAAGGAAAAAGCAAGCAGTGCAGCTGTTAAATGTTGGAGTAAGACATTCAAGTCATCTAAAGATTACTGTGGTAAATACTAACAATGAAATTACATACACTGACACAAAAATCAGAAATTGTGAAAAAATTTCTCAAAAAAAAAAAAAATAAAATAAAATAAAATCATACGCGAAGGTTCATCGCACGAACATAAGGATAAAATACTTTAGAGACAAAAAATAAAATAAATTCAGATTTAGAGAGAAAGTTTAATGAAACAAATAAGTAATTTCTAAAGAATATAAGGTTACTTCTAAAGAATATAAGGCTATAAAAAATATAAGGTTACTTCTAAAGAATATAAGGCTATCAGGATGAAGATTAACTAGCAAAAATATGAAGGACAAATACGAAAAATAAATAAGTGTGTGGCTCAAAGAGCAAGCACGCGGCCTCTGCCTACAGGATAAACAAGGAAACGATGGCAGTGACCTTCTCCAAACACCCTTGGCACCTTCTCCCTCAAAAAGAAAGAGGGGAAGTCGATGGCTAAAAGATGTCTTTCACGAACGAAGGTTTTTCGTCCAGGCTGAGGGACTGTAGTTTGTTACCAATGGACTCGGAAGCAAGGAGGTTTTCATTGATTTCCGTTGCGTTTTTTAATGCATGCACGTGAGATAATACATTAAACAACCCTTTATCCCTCACAAACAACTCATTTTCCAAAGGCATTGATAATGACACTATAGTGATACCAGACTTTTAAAACATCGTCTTGGGGAAATCAACAATACAAAACGACCCTTTTTACTGTTACAAAAATCAAGAGAAAAAGGAAAATAATCTTGAGGTCTAGAAAACGAAAAGAGTCCTATGACAGCTCTCACTCGCCAGCAGTAGTCAACCAGTATTGTTTCACAGAAGGTTTTTACGACAAAAACCTCGCTTTGTGAATTTGGAATGTTTAGTTAGACGGAGCTGCCAGACGCCCAGCCGTGACCCCCTGTTTATGTTGCCTGGGGAACCCATCGACACCCACGTTGTCGTACTCTGAGCTCACCACCTTCGGTTATTTCTCTTTTTAGTGATTTTGTAATTCCTTTTTGAGTGTTGATGTTTAGGGCCTTAGAGAGAGACAAAAAGAGAGGGTCACGCAGGGAAAAAACATGCAGCAAAGGATGGTAGGTGAAATTTTCAAAGGATTCAAAAATGGATATCATAGGAAAAATGAATTGTGGAGCAAGAGAGAGAAGTGAAAAAGAAAAAGAAATTGGTCTGCACTGACCGGTAACCACAAAACGAAAATTCTGGCTGCTGATAATTGGTGAACATATTCATATTCTGGGCTTTGATCGCCTATCAAAAAACATATACGACAGCTTCCTAAAACTAACTAATCCTTGAGCGGCACAGGGAAAGAATATTGCTGTGTAATCAAATGTAAGACATGGACAAAATAACCTACCTAAATATTTTGACAAAGGATACTGTGGTTCTTAGATAAGTCTCCTAATCACATACTAGAGCCATCCTTCTCCTAGAGGGTAATTAGAGGATAAAGACACTTAAGAAAGGATTGCAATAGTCCCAGTGAAATCACTCAGGGCATCCCTGCTAAACCTGGACCTGCCAAGTGACACATACCATTGTCCAAGTCTAAATATCCGAAAGTCTGCTACCATTATAAATGACTAACAGTGTCCTTTAGTCTCACATTTACTCATGAAAAGCTTTTCGCCTTCATTTATCGATATTCCCTTTGTTTATCAAACTCAACATTTTGCAAACATGAACTGCACTGACCGGATGAATTTATTATGGCAAAACACGTAAAATGTATACATACATATACTGAAACTTTAACTTTATACGACAAAAATTCAATAAACGAATTATGAATAACATTTTAGAACATTAACTCCCACCATCACTCAGTAAGAAGGTAGCATTAACTTATTTACAAAAGCTAAAAATCATTGGTTACCTAGGAGGAGATAAGTATAAAACAATGATTTCTAATATAACTTTTAAAATTGTTTCATTGAAATACTGACCAAAGTATAATGTAAAGAAAAGTCATAATTATTTTTCCATAGAACAGAAGACACACATTATACACATATGTGCACATTGAGTGGGAGAGATGCAAGAAAATAAACAATAAATTAATACAATCAAATATTTAATGCAAAAAAAAAGAGTGCAAGAACGAAAAACGTTCCACGGAAAGACAATTCCACAGCTTTGAAGTAAAAAGGCAGTGTAAAAACACGGCACCTTTACAGATTGTGACCAGCGGAAGATCTGCAGTGCAAGTAACTCGCACAAGTCCTTACTTAAGATAGTTAAGGAAGTTTTCTGTTGAAATGAACCTTCTGGAAGCTGGTCAGACGGGATGACCTTCGGCAGTGATCTACACCATACCACCGCTTCGAGTAATCTTGTCTAAAAGATCAATATCGCGGTAAGCGGCAGACACCTAGACAAGAGAGCGGCTCTAACGTAATGACAGAAGACTAGATACCGATACCATCATCACTGGGCCACTGAATTACTTGTGTTGGGAAATCGAGTTATTATGTGAAGCTTGGATTCGGTTGGAAAACTCTCATGAATTTGTTGTAATGTGAGATTATACGAAATGGTAACGCTAATCATTGACCAAATATCAAACCCAAAGAGTATCTCCATATAAATAAGAAATGCTTCTGATGGCACGAAGAGAGAAATGTAAAAACTTGACGAACTAGTATTGAAATAAAAAGAACCTTTGCGAAGCACTGTTTGGTGTGACAAAGAAAAAAAAATATATGCTGTTCCAATGACTCAAACGGCTTTGCAGATACCATGTCACGATACACATCTTGCAGCCGAGTTTTTTTTCCTGCAGTTTTCTTTTTTGTGGTTTCTGAATACAACTGTATGAGTTATACATGACACGTTATGCATACTAACACAGAGAACCCTACCGTGAGTGAACAGTCTTCTTTCCCCCAGATCTCCACTCTCTCACCCTGCTGAAGTTGTACACGTAAATATAACAAACAATACAGCAAGGAGAAAACTATATTGAGTATACTTACAGGATTAATATGGATGAATTTTTTCAAACATCAGTCGTAATCATCCTCATCTTCAGGATGTTTGCAAAACTTGGCCCTAACCTTGGTCAGATGGATCAAACTGAAAACGAAAATATATATAAAAAATGCAACATGCGTAATAATTATGTGACTGATAAAGGTACACGATTAATTATACATGGCGATAACTGTTTAAAAAATAAATCATCAAACATCCAATGGGAAGTGATTATCAGTGGCTCTGGGGGTAGAGTAATGAAATTATCGCTCTAATCACGTGTAAAACTAAAATTCATTTAAAATAAAGAGGAAAAACTATGACCTTTAAGCAATACCAATATGAAGGCAAATACTATAAAATATTTACTAGCTTGAAAAGTATCTGAATCTCTATATAGATTAAAACTTGATCACTGTTACGAACAAAGGGCAAATGATTATTGTAACTGGCAATTAGCCTAATGAGAGAAATGTTTCCTACTCCGGTCAAAAAGATTACAGTATCTCAGTGACGTCAGGCTCGATACACAACGTTCGCCATTTGTTGCATTTAGGTTTGCTTCTCTCTCATTCGATTGACAGTTATTATACCTCATTTATATGTAAAGAAGTGCGAGGCCGCACAGTTAGTATTGAATGAGAGCATTCATACAATAAGTAAAACACAATCTTTTGCACAATTTTAAGGACCACAAAGACCTAGCATAAAAACATTTCAAGTTTTTCAAGTACATCTGCTGGTGCCTAAAACGAAACAAATAAATCATTCCTCTCCTGCATATATTAATGCTAATATATTATTATTATTATTCAAAAGATGAACCCCATTCATATGGAACAAGCCCACAGGGGCCAATGACTTGAAATTTAAGCTTCAAAAGAATATGACGTCCATTACGAATTAGTGGGAGGTGGTAGAGGGAATTACAGAAGGAGGAGATCTCACTTATTAAAAGAGAAAAATAAATTAATAAATACATAAAAATGTATTAAAATGCAAGGGAAATATAATTAGGGTAGTAATGCATTGCATCTTCACCTAAACTTTTCAAGTTCCAATTGCACAGCCTCAGGGAGACTTCCACAGTCCAACAGTGTGAGGAATAAAGGTCCTCTGGAACTGAGAAGTTCTACAACGAGGCACATCTACTGCATATTGGTGCTGCTGCTCAGCAAATCTGGTTGTTCTCGGCAGGAAAAGGGGATCAGGGATCAATTGAGAATGTGAAAGATCTCTGTTAAAAATACAACTTATGGAAAATTGACAAACAAGAGACCATCCGTCGATGGTCCAAGTCATAACTGCTATTAGGAAACAGAAACCTACCACCACGAATGAGATAAATCTCTGGCAGAAGCAGACATCTATACCGGAGAACAGCATTCTAGTAAAGGAAGGACAAATGGTCTAAAACATGTTGCACTGATTTTATCACTATCATAAATATATGAGGCCTTTCGAACAATACCTAACGTTCGTGCGGCATTTGCCGACACTTTCATCAGATGTTTCTCAAACGTAAGATGCGAGTCAAAAGTTACTCCGGCTCATTCAGCAGAGTGAGTCCCATCCACCGGGAGGGGAGGATGGGGCGGAAAATTTGTACGAGATCTGCTAATCAACAGTTTTCGTTTTACTGTAGTTCAGCCTCATCCCCCACCGGCTATACACCATTCACTAATCCGCTCCATGTCTAAGGGCAGCCTCATTTTTCTTAAATGGGACTTTACAGCACCCACAAGTGTTGCATCATTGGCTTACTGAACAATCTTGTTTTCCAGATCAACAACCATATCGCTTGTATGCACTAAAAATAACAGTAGACCAAGAATACTACCCCGTAGAACTCCAGACACAATGTCTTGGTCGCTAAGATCCCATCAACAGCAACTCGTTGCTGACTACCTGTGAGGAAATCTTGCAGTAAACCTAAAACATATCCACCCATTCCAAGATTCTGAGAATCTCAGAAATCCAGAACTTGCCCAAAATACTAAGCTTACATGCACACAATGATTACCGGTATCCAATGGTTATCACAGTCTCCTCATCAATGAGAGGATCAAGATCAATGATGGTGTTAGTTGACTGTGGTTAAGCACAACCAGGGTGGAAAAAGATTTTGCACTAGCTGCTTCATCCTCAAAACTAACATCGAACATGGAGGTTCAAACTCTGACGAAAAAAATATTGCAGATATATATTACCATCTCTTTCTAAAATCAAATAAAATTCCCTAGGAAAGAAACACTGCCAATATTTCGGGTTTCTCTCTCTCTCTCTCTCTCTCTCTCTCTCTCTCTCTCTCTCTCTCTCTCTCTCTCTCTCTCTCTCTCTCTCTCCAACATACGAAAGGATCTGTACCCATAATCAAGTCAATGTACAGTATCTTTTATATTTACAAGTGCTTTCTAAATTAAACTTCATACTACCAAGCCTACCACATTTGCTTGCAGAACCCTCTTCATAACAAAAGAAGTTCATTTGACTTGAACATGGAATAGTAAATTGTTACCTACATCAGAGGCGGAGAAAATTTAGATTTTGATATCTATTTTAGTTTGTCTACCAAGGGCCAATATATCTAAATGTTATCTGCTTTCCTTATATGTTTAAGAACTTGAGGTGACATGAAGTATATTATTATAATCAATATTGCCATGACAATATAGAAATGCCCCACTTTCATAATTAAAGCCGAAAGTTATAACGATACAATGGACAAACTAACTAGCAATACATGACTTATCAATAAAAGGCGTTGGTTTACATGTATGGCAAACCAAAAATAAGTACGGACTCATATGAACTCGTAAACATCCCACATTACAAATTGTGTACATGAAATTACTACCAGGCAATATCCATTCATTAAGACGAAAACAACAAAACTAAATCATTGCAGTACCTCTTAACATTCGTGTATCCCTACAGAGTTATCATTAATGAAATAATTATGTGCGAGGACTCAGCTACAGAACAAACACACGATACTATTCTCCCAGTGTCCTATTTAACCAGCAAAAATATAGCTACCTAAAGCTCAAGATATTCGTCTCTGTCCGAGTGTTAATGCAGAGAATGTAGTTGGAGACTCTGAACAGATGGGAACTGCGGTCAGAGTTGTGTCGAGTCTGCATAGATGTTATTACTTGTCCCCCTTGATGTTGCTTCACGTTTGTCATGGTGCTCTTAATTCGTAATTGTTAAAGCGTTTGTTTCTTTCTCTATTTTCCACCTGCAAGGTTGCTAACCGTTAGAACAAGTATCAGTAAAGTTTGTTCTAATGAAATGACTTACAACATACCATGCATTCCTTTTTATCTTATTTCTTTTTTTCTCTGTATGTAGATGACCTGTCAAAAATGTTAACATAAAAACGATGCATTAGACAATCTCGCATCATAAATTTGAAAATTATACATACTACTCCATGATTTCCCAAACTAGGTGTGTTAAAAAAGTCTTACTTAAAGTGAACTTAAACCTACGCATATGATTTAATCTTCCAAAGGACATGGATTATGAGAAAAATAAGGCAATACAGGAACAGGTCAATTTTGCCCTATTTATGGAAGAAAACTTCAGACCTGTGGATGACATCCAGATACATACATGAATTCAGGCAAAAACTAACATTAAATCTAAAGGCGCAACACGTCACAGCATCGTTTATACATCAGCAAAATCATATGGATTATCATTAAATAGTATTCAAGAACGTGTTTTGAATGAAAAACTCTTTATTTTAACGAAACATTTAACTATGAAATAAAAAAAATAAAGCCTTTAGGGCAGTAACTCCGTGCAATGTTACATAACAACGAGCAAGCTTAAGAATCTCTGAACCTTTGTTATATGAGATTCTAATAAATCTCACGCGGACTTGGATAAACTGTATCATTATACGAAATAAGAGAATTACAGTGGATAATCACGCAAGGGGAGAACAATGACTTGGCACACTGAACAAGGCAGCCACCAATTCTGTTAAAAAAATGCACTTCACAGCCAATATACTTCATGGATATTAAAAAAAAAAAGTTGGAGGGGGAGGATGGTAGTTATTAATTAACAACAGCCGACAATCAAAGTACATTCAAATAAGAAATATTAGCTGCCTGAGCATGAAATGCCAGAGCTTATAACATTTTTACATATATGCTTGCTCACAGGGAAAAAAACATATGAATGCATTACATACCTAGAAGACCTCACACTATTATTTGTTATATTTTACCACATGAGCCCGCGACTCAAATGGCATAACACAGCTGCGACGGGAACCAGAATTAGAGCAAACTAACAAACAATAAGAAACGAAAATGTGGCGATGGTGTTAAGCATACTAATGTCTACAATATCATGAATAAAAATCTACTCCCAAACACATAACCGCCATGGTAACAGCAATACGAAGGTCTGATAAATCTTAAGTAGAGGTTGGAACTTCCAAAGCCAAAGAACTACAAGCTGCCTACGTTAATCAGTCTATAGGAGTTACAATCAAAGCATTTTGCGAGGAAACTAAGAAGCCCAGTTCATTCATTTTTTCTTCTAAATAGTTTCAATGAGTTACATACGATATACGCAAAATAACAATGTCCAAAAGTTCTTAATTTATGCCTCACATGTTTAATATACTGGACAGCCTAAATTACGAATGGATAATGTGACCTCCCGGTTTTCAGTTATTCCATCAAAAGAAATTTGAAGACTTGGTACATACTTAAGTTTAATAGCGTTTCAAGTACATCACACAATAAAACATGTACGATCCAGTCTCAATTTACGAACAGAAGACACAAGAATGGTAACTTTAAAAAATCTATTATTCACGCTTAGGTTAAACTGAAACAAAATGATAAAGCATTATTAAATATGTTTTTAAAAAATACGAAATACTAAATAACATATAATGCAAGGAAAATGTGCACTGAGGCAAATGTAATAACAGAATTCTGTACTTCCTTCTTCTCTAACTTTCTATCTTCTTCAAATATACAAACTCTTGGAGCTAAAAATACCCACGAGCAGCAGACCAACAGGATTTGTTTTGCCTCTTGTGTTTTTCCCTAGCGGATTAATTCAGAGTAAGTTGATATTGTTCTCGCAGGTCGCTGCAAAATGTCACCTTGCGTTTTGCATTCTCTGCAACAAGCTACGGTTGTCTTGCAGGCTACGGGTTAAGAACAGGACTTAGAAAATAGGTGTTGACAGCTCCTATAAGTAATGAGGACTCAAGGGAGTGAGCTGGGATAATATTCATAAACAGTAAAGATGAATAACTCCTACGTATGATACAGAATGCTAACCACAAAAAAAGTCAGCCCGTATTTGCAAAGAATCCGTGGTTACATTCACCTGCTTCCAATTGTTTCTTCAGACTTCGAAATTAAACGGAACAAAAGAAGATACATCCAGCCTTTCCATTAACAGTATATACAGAGATATGTCTAAGTACGGAAAACAGTCTTCAAGTGTAAAGGCAGTGAAAAAGTGTGTAGTAACCTAACAAAACTGAATAACACGACAGCAACATCTCAAAAACTATGAATTGTGGTGGAGCAGTAAATGTTTTGCACCAGTGGAAGGTAATTCACATGCATATACTATTAATGACACGAGCACCAATACTTCATATAAAATTTTACACGAAAAAAGTACGATACAAGTCTCGAAAGATTGAACTTCTTTTTTTCAACAAAGAAACTGCAACTACAGGAGCACAAAGAAGCAGCTTTCCGAAACAAGCAAAGCAACGAACTTTCAATGCTGAAGATGATAATTCCACATCGTTTCAACGTACAATTTTGATACAATATAAATATAAAAAACGGTGGAAAACACGATCCACCAATTAGTGCACGGTGTAGTCATCAACAAAAGGTAACTACTCAACCAAACAAGCCAATTAGTCCTTCAACCGCCGCTAATTGCTTAGATAAATGTCATAAACAGAGTCCTCTAAGTCATTACACTAAGCCTTCAAAGGGGAGACGACAATAAGCTCTCTTTTTCAGGCCCCTCACAAAGAGTTTTTTTTTAAACCCGCTTCTTAGTATTCCTATCCTTCAAATTATTTTCCTTTCGTCCATACAAAAGATTCCGGTGACTTCACGATAATTTACAGAATAGTGTGCATCCTGTTAGGAACATATAATGTACTTACATTAACTGACACATAGCACACACATGCATATATATATATATATATATATATATATATATATATATATATATATATATATATATATATATATATATATATATATATATATATATATATATATATATATATATATATATATATATATATATATATATATATATATATATATATATATATATATATATATATATATATATATGTATAAATTTATTTCAGTATTTCAGTATACTGTATGCTCTTCACTGGATGCACAATATTCTATTATCATTATCATGAAGTTACTGGAATCTTTTGTATGGACGAAAGGAAAATAATTTGAAAGATAGGTATATATATATACATATATATACTGTATATATTATATATAAACGTGCGTGTACCTCTGATGCGTAATTTTATTATCATTATCATGAAGTTACTGGAATCTTTTGTATGGACGAAAGGAAAATATTTTGAAGGATAGGAATATATATATATACATATATATACTGTATATATTATATATAAACGTGCGTGTACCTCTGATGCGTAATTTTAAAACAAAAAAACAAGCACATAAAGAGATATAAAGGAAGCTGGATAGCATAGGTACGGAAAGTGAGAGAAAAAGAAGAGGACGGGGGTTGGGGGGTACCAAGAACTTTAACATGAATGCATGCAGAGAGAGGGCTTGTGAATATAAGGATTTCAGAATAAAAGATCCAAGAAGAGAAATTAAGTATGAAGTGAAATGAATCCCGGGTTGATTTAGCGAGCATTTTGAAGATTTGTTAAATGTTGAAACCTTGAGCGCAGGAACTGAATGATGGAAGAGTGGACAGGGTTCGATTTAGTTTAAAAATGATTGTGGAAGTCGCTACTGAGGATATGAACAGGAAAACTGAGTTGTTTAACAATGGAAGAGGCATTAAAAATTAATGAGTTTATAAGTGAGAACTTCAGTTCGGTGGTAGTGTGTGATCGAGTGACTGACCAGGGTGTATAAAGTGTGTTCTGCATTAAGGAAAGCTTCCATAAGAAAGGGTGTGTTTGAAACAAGTGCATTATGGATGGAATGGTGAAGTAGTAAGCGAAAGGAAATCAGTGCTGGTGCACAGGGAGAAAATTGAGTTAATTTGTTCAACAGTAAGGTTGAGGGTAAATGGAAACCAGATACAGGGCCCAGTGAATGCTGAGATGGACAAAGGAAAAACAGGAGTGGTCAATTCACATAGCTATTTGAGAGTAAATACATTGGATGATGGTACAATGAGGTCATTCAGCGATGAAACAAAAATTGACAGTAAAAAGGGTTGAAAGTTGTAACAGGACTATGAATCAGTTGTTAGGAGAGGGTGGAAAGTAAGATGGAAGAAAGAGAATATGAATGGAGGTAGAGTAAAAAAAAAAAATAATAATAAATGGGGTTGCAGCTAGGGGCCCAAGGGATGCTGCAAAGAACCTAAGGTAATACCTTCAGTGCACTGATGGCAATACTCCCCTATGGTACTGTCAAGAAATGTGCCAAGAACCCCTAATTCAGAATCTGGGCGACACACCCTTCTACGTCATTAAATTTCTGTATCGTATTGACCATCAGCAGCTCTGCTGAAACTTGTGGATCATGTGGATGTTCAACTGCGTTTCTTCACTAGTTCCTCGTTTTGATCCTTTTAGTGAACACGAACTCAACAACCCTCTATATGGAAATTAGCAAGTTTTTGTAATGTGTAACAATGTTACAAAGGAATTACTTCAAAGAGGGTCGTGTAAAACTGAAAATAAGATCAGTTTAAGATTGCCTCAAGCTATTAAAATTTCTAACGGTTCTTCGGTGTGTAAGAATGAGGACTATCTGTATCTTCGTAGTCGGGAACACATACTTCCCGAAGACGCATGGCTCAAATAACTAACATGTTTCAATTATGGCTTAATAACATCTGTGACCGAAATACGTTTTGCCGATTTCGGTTGGTACTGCATAAAACTAGTAAAAAATTATGTAATTCATCCAGCATTCTTATTCAAGAAATTTTCTAATATTTACAGAGAGAGAGAGAGAGAGAGAGAGAGAGAGAGAGAGAGAGAGAGAGAGAGAGAGAGAGACGCACGCATACAAAGAGAAAGTGATAGAACATTTCTTTTTTATGAAATCCGGTCCATTTAGGTAGCCTTCAACTTCGCTATGGCCACAGCCGCGTTCCATGTGACAGAACCCATTTAGCCGAGATTGGAAGTTGCATGCGCCCGTACACAATTCATTTCGACCGAAAGTTTATCCTGCGTGGCACCCACCCCCTTCACCCCCTCCCTATCCCATCCGATTCCACACATGCACACACACACAAAAAGGCAAAAAAATGAAAATAATAAAAAATATTTCCCTTCCCCTTCCCGGCCGTTACCAGCTGGCTTTTTTATTCCCATCAAAATCCAGCAAACCTCTTGCAATTCTCCAACACAAAGACACTATCCCTTTTGAAGTCACTAGCAGGCTTTCAGACCACCTCTGTCTTTACCTCTCCATCCTCCCCAACCCCCTTCCCAAGGGCCTATCCACCCCCTACATCCACCTAGGTCTCCACAAACCCTCCTCTACTACTTCCACAGTGCCAAGGCCCTGGCTGGAGCAGGCCTCCCCCCCTGGTCCCCCCATCCCCATCACCCCTGAGAGCCTTTCGGTCTGCAACCATTAACAAGGGATTGGAAACTCTATATTCAAAGCTTTTTCGGGTTTTCTCTCTATACTTTGTGCTGCGTTGGATGGAATCTACAGAATAGAGAGAGAGAGAGAGAGAGAGAGAGAGAGAGAGAGAGAGAGAGAGAGAGAGAGAGAGAGAGAGAGAGTGTGGTATGGTGCTGTTTGCAGAATAATTGTGAAACATTTGAGACTATTTTAAATTGTTGCCAGATCAAACCACAAATTGCGAGTCAAACCTCGGAAGAAAATAGTTGCAAGTGCATACATGAAAACTGCAATAACTTATCCATGATAAAGCTTGCTCTTTGATTTTAAATGGTTATTTAAGGGTAAAAAATATAAATTAGGAAAATTCAACTGTATTTTTTTCGAACTACGAATAAAAACTGCTAAGGCTGCTAGTTAACTCTTCTTCGTACACTGCAGCTTTCAGGAACTATTACATTCCTATAAACATCAAACATAATATTTCTCTATAATATTTTCATTTTCTGGCCTTGTTTTTCACGCTCGCATTCCCTGGTTACACGGACCACCCTCGCACTTCATACGGAGATATCAATATAATAATTCTAATAAACTTCAAATTGGGGTAAATGTGAACATGCATGAATTCCCATACGAATACTGACACGGTATTCCAACCATTATTTTTCAGATTCAAGAGATTACAATGCTGATAAAAACCTACCACTACATTACACTGGTTATCACCTTTTTCCCTCCAGGTTTTGGACAATTTCTCCAAAAGCAGGCAGAAAATTGAAACACCGTTTTGTACTAACAGAAAGAATGACCATTCGTGTTAGAAATGTGTCATCGGTGCCCCCCGGCAAAACCAGGATGATGACAATGGTAATTTATTACAGGCATCCATACATATTATCTTCCGAAGATGATATAAATCCTAATTAACACTGTCTGCGAAAAACCAATTCGAGTAGTTTTAGCAAGAAATATCTAAAATGCATTAAAGACACATAGTCGACCCAGTGGGGCAATGTCTCCCTATATATCTTGCCCACTTTTCTCATAAAATTTTCCAAAATAAAAGTTTGGAGCCCAAAGTAATCCTATCAAGGAAGGGAAATGAGGATACTGCATGGCAATTTATTACTTTTTACAAAATTTTACCTTGATCCACAATGCTTATTCTTCATATCGTCGTCATACTTGTTCACTTTTCAACTTTTCAGAATTTCTCAAAAGAGTAGAAACTTATCAGCCTTCATTTACTCCTCATAAACTTGAAAAATTAAAATCTATCATTAATCACAGAACATTCACAGACCTACAGAAATGATACTGCGTTTCATAATGCTATTTTTGGGCGGCCTTAAGCATGGTCTAGTCTACCTTTCATAAACCATGGTCACTAGCAGCAAGAAATTCAGATTTGAACATTCGAGGGCGCCAGAGTCTAAACTTTCTTAATTGCATGTGTTAGGTAGTCAAGCACATCTACATAACAGACACTGCAGTTGCAGCTGAAATTATGAGTGGAACCACCTAATCCTTCAGGAATGTGATGTAAAGACTTCGGAATGACAGTACACAGTAATGGTAAAATTCTTGGACATAAGTCATAACGTAAAGCTATTGGAAAGATGAGTACTATAGTACATCGTCCAAAGAAATTCTACAATACTGTCAATATTTTCATTAACATCCAAGATGTACGGCAAAACTTCCCTGCATAAAAAAAATATCATCAGTAAGCTTGTTCTAAAAGTAAAAAATTAAAATCCACAGCGTGTATGTATTTAATGTAGCCGGTGACCAAAACGCAATGGAGATAAATCTAAGAAATCCATTTACTCGACTATTTAAGTAAGGCCACGCAGCTAATGATTTCACTATGTGCACACATACAAAACTGGTGTGTGGCTCCAGGTATCATACTATGGGAAGCAATTTAAAACTTAAAATGATTGGACCACTGGTTACATTTCCTTCTTCGTAAACTCTATTTAAGTTTCCTTTTATCTTTCCCCGTTCTTCTGACGAGTAAACGCATCTGGGCCCTAAAGCAGATTTTGAAATTGCAAATTATCTACAAAAAGATACACCCACACACACACACACACACATATATATATATATATATATATATATATATATATATATATATATATATATATGCAGTATATAAAACTGTATAACTTGCTTTTTCTTGTGATAGAGGAGCACCATGACATGAGGCTATCATTCACATCTCATTACATTAAAACTACCATGTAGTTTTAATGTAAAAAATGATAACTTGGTGGAAAATAAAGAAAAAATCTCCTTGAGAATATTTCAGGATAACATCATCTCTAACTTCCAATTCTTAATCATTAAAAAACACCTATATTGCTCACGAATTATCAAATTTCACCCTTCTCAACAAACATTAGGTCACCCCAGGATCAACCAAACAGATCCGAGAAATAAAGCAGCACAAACAACTCCAGACTTGTTTTTGTAATTTATAAAATAATTCGGAGTGAAACAAATCAACCTCAAATAATAATAGCCTTTCCCTCACGATACACCTCACGCACTCTTTGAATAACCTCCTCAAATATTAACTTTGCGAAGAAAAATAATATGATTTGATGGGCTGCTTTCCTACTCCAGCCGCCTAGACAAGAACCTTTAAAAGAAGTCTTATTATGGCTGAAAATAGCATTCTTTAGGGGAAGAAAAATAAGCAGATTTTCCAAAACTTATTTCAGCGTATTGAGTAAGCGGGAGCCTTTGTTAACTTCCCCGCCAACGGCACTACAGAGAACCTGGATATACCGAAGTTCTCCGCATCAACTTCGATGAATAAGTATTATAGGCTTAAGACACCTCATTCCATAAAAAGGGACGCAAGAAAAGATATGAACTGGGAAGTTTGAAGAACGTACCGATATTAGTTTTATAAGCAGTGACTGTTGTAAGGAGGTCGCCGTCAACTCAATCTCTTCTTAGCGAGGCTGGGAGGCACGGAGGAGGCGGAGGTGGTGGTGGTAGTGGCAGTGAAGTGGTATTGGAAGGTAACAACAGAGAAACGAAAAAGAGGACGACGTAAGTTGAAGGTGATGGAAAGTTTATTTTTCGTGTTTCAAAAGAAGTATAACTCATTTGTTTTATTCTTAATATAACGTCTGAAATAACTGCCTCCATTCATACCTTATTCCACATTAAATTCAGAAAATTTGACACGGTCAAGGCTTTCTGAATCATTCCTCAAATAAAAAAAACGTAAATTAAATTTACACTATAAATCTGTATATATAGTATATATATAAAATTTACACAATAAATGTGTATATATATACACAGTGTGCATATATATATATATATATATATATATATATATATATATATATATATATATATATATATATATATATATATATACAGTATATAAACCTATATATCAAGTACTGTAGTTTTTGTAAAAACAGAAGTCTAAGGGTAAGAACTCCACATTATAGATTTGCCATTGTGCAGACTGGGACCACCCTCTCACCACATCTAAGGTACCTTGGTCAGAGTTTCAGGACAAAACATACCGCCTTGACCATTTCTAATGATGCCACCAATATCGATGGGATTAGGTATAACTGATAAATAGCTGATACAGCTGCAGCCAACTAGTCCAGATTTTACTATTATGTCATGGCAACACACCAGTCATTCCCGCAATAAATTTCTTGAAGGTAGGTTGACTAGGCACAATATAAACAATAAACCTTCAGACTCAAGAGGTCATTTGATCTGATTTTATGTAATTTAGGCTGTCAGGCCAACCACTGGGGTACTCAGTGCCAGAAAACCCCAGAGTTCCACCTAGATGTAACGGTTCTAGAAATTTGGCAAGATTGAAAAAAAGAAGCAAAAATGTAGGTTTGGCAAGATTGAAAAAAATAGGCAAAAATGTAGGTAACGTAAGAAATTAAAGAAAAAATTGGGTGCAGCAAATGGGCTGAAGGAATACTGCAAACACCCGTCGATAACACCTTCAGTGCCCTATGTGAGGGGCAATGAAGGCACTAACCTCCCTATCGAGTACTCAGAGGTCGTGGCTATAATCACATTCATCAGACCTGCGTACTGTAATGAATGCCTCAGTGGCCTTAAAACTTCTCGATCTACTAGTATTTCTGTAATACACTCTACTCCCCAGTCAGTCAATAATTGGATAAATTAACGAAGCAATTCGCATTACCTAGTGTGACTACCATACTCAGAGATGTACAATACAAAAGTCTAGTCGATCTTCCTGTCAAAAACACTGCAACCACACTACCGCTGCCATTTTGAGTAATATCTAGTGTACTCCTACGGAGGTCTTCAAGTTTCTTCCGTTCAACGAAATATGACTTGCATTACTTTTTTCTTGTTGCTTATTACAAGGAAAAGTTCTATTTAGCACAGATAGTTTCCTTTTCAGTTACACAACTTGCACCTAAAGGTAGCCTTATGGCCCAAAACCAATTTATGGCCGACATCACTTCAGACTTTCGCAAAGTTTAACAAGTCAGCGACACAAGGAAAGTCAGACTTGATTGTTTTCATTATTAAAGGGTTTCTCCTTGTCATTAATAAATAAGCCCTTGGCTCTGCTGTAAGTACTGTATTGTTTAGAAAGGATTCTGGATATTCTAATTTTTATTTTCAGGGATGTCAAGTTCACAGTTTCTCATATAAGACAATACATTCATCAAAATCTATGGTAAGTTTTACTTTCCAATAACAATAGTAATAACTGTAATAAAAATACAGTAATAGCATCAAACCCAAAAACAATGGCAAAACTAATTCTGTCTCCTAGTTTTGGTTCTTTTATTTCAAAAATATTACTATGGAGAGACTAGAATAATAATAATAATAATAATAATAATAATAATAATAATAATAATAATAATAATAATAATAATAATAATAATAATAATAATACTCTCATCCAAATTTTATTTTTATTTTCTGCATTAGAATATCTACTTCCAAAGCATTAAATTTATTTACGTTTTAAAACTTAGTGCGTCTAAAGAAATGGGGGGGAAAAAATAAGAGCCTTCATCTACCAACCCATCCATACCCTTCATTATTTCTACTTACTGATCCCGATATAAAATGTGGCTTCATTAGAATGAAAAATGGCCTTTTTAGGGGAAAAACCTAAGCAGGCTACCAGAAGTGAGGGGGTTGTGGGGGGGAGCAAAAGTTTTATTATTTATATTCTCTTGGTGTCAACGCTGTCAATATTAATTGGCAATTTTATTTATTAAGCTCATTATCTTGCGGAATGAACTCTCATTTTAATGATCTGCCGTACGAAGAGATATTTAATTGATGAAGAGTAAAATGGATAACGGATTTGGAAAGCAAACGAAAACAGGTATTTCGATACTCGCATATTTTTCTTTATTTTTTCGCCGGCCTAATTAACCCAGATTACTTTGTCCTTTGATTTCTGGCCGATAAAAATGAATGCCAGTGTAAGTTTAGCACTGTCATTTTAAAATTCGGCCATTTTTTTCCGAGTAAAGGCTAATTCTGCTAGCACAATGCTGCTCTATTTGTATTTGAAAGCGTGAATTCTATGGGTTGGCATATTCTCATCTTTTAATCAACTGCGCTTCCTTATCAAGCCCAAAGAAATAAACAATAAAATAATCGTATTTCTGGACACTATAAAAGCTGTCTTAGGGAATTAATGTCAGCTCTGAAATTATCTGATTTCATAACTGGTGGGCTACATGTGAAGGCGAGATGAACCAAATTAACTATTCATATCTCAAAATACTTTAGTTGTATGACTACGTGCATTTATAAATTTTACAATTGTGAGCACACCCTTTAACATTTTTCTTCTTTCAACTGTAATCCCCCTTTTCCTTGTACACAAGGGGAGAAGTGCATTTTCATAAGGTTACACAGCCCTCTGGTCAAGGTCACCCGTCCACGTGTTTTCCATTCCCAAAGTTGCTTCACTCAGCTAATTAAAGAATCAGCACTGTAATGAATACAAATTTTACACAGTTTTATGACCTCCACGCGTAACAAAACTCTCAGTACATAAGCACTATAACCTAATTAATTGAGAAAGGTCCCTCTGGTAACGTTTTCTTGCTGTCAACGATTTTACAACTGGCCTATTACGTCTGTGTCTGATTCCCATGCATAGACAGATAGATAGATAAATAAATAGACAGACAGACAGTAGGAACCGCAATAACAGGAACAAGCACAATTAAAGTGTGACTTGTGTGTTAAGATTAAGAGAGAATGCTTACTAAGTATTTGGACGAAAATGAGATTCCTCTTCTTTCTTTTCCCTAATAATTCGGTGTCACCCTCTTTTAACATGTGGTTTCCAAAGCTCTTTATTTATTGACACAAACGTGGATGTGCTGGAGGACGCTATTCCAATTTTACATGTTTTTATTTGACTTGACTTCTGCATCTGTCTGTCTGTCTATCCTGAAATCTTGTAACTTAATTTTCGATCTATTCCCTTCGTCTGATGGACTTGAAAATTTGCACGGTTACTCAATACCAGTGACAATACAACCTTACGTGATCAGTAGGTCAGCAGTGACCTCTAGTGATCTCTCCCAGTATCTCAGGATTTGTATGAAAATTCTGATTTTTCACAACTTCTTTGACTCGGTAGAATCTATCTTCTATATAACTCCTCCCCAGCACATGACCAAACTGTTAATTTAGCTGTGTCCTCCCCCTCCCCTTCGCTCATCCATTCATTTCTCCCCACCCATCTCCCTCACCCTCCCCTTCCCTCTTCCGTCGCCTCCTCTTTCCCTTCCCCTTCCTTCCCCCTCCCCCTTTCTGGAGCACACAATCACGTGTTAATTTAGCTGTGTCCTACCGTCCCCTTCCCTCTTCCAGCCTCCTCCCCCTTGCCCCACCCCTAGCCCTTCCTCCTCCACCCTCCCCTCCTCTTTCCTCTCCATATTCTTCTCGCTTTCCTCCCCTCCCCCTTCCACCTCTCCTCTTTTCTCCTTCCCTCCCACCTCTCCTCTTTTCTCCTCCCCTCCCACCTCCCCCCCCTTCGCCCTCTCTTTTTCTCCCCTCCCCTCGCCCCCTCACCTTCCCTCCTTCTCCCCCCTTCCCTCCCATTTCCCCTCACCTTCCTACTTCCCCTCCCCTTCCCTCTTCCATCCCTTCCCCTCCCCCTTAAACGGATATCATTTCCGTTAACTACAATCATAAATTGTTTACAATTTCTGTCAAAGCTAAAAAGTATACAAGAAAAAATATAAAAAAAAATTTATAGACATGCTTTTATCAAAATGCACTAAAAAGTAAAAGCAAGCTGTTGGCCCAGCGGTCGACTCTCCGACCGGCCAATGAAGAATTAGAGGAATTTATTTCTGGTGATAGAAATTAATTTCTCGTCATAATGTGGTTCGGATTCCACAATAAGCTGTAGGTCCCGTTGCTAGGTAACCAGTTGGTTCTTAGCCACGTAAAATAAATCTAATCCTTCGGGCCAGCCCTAGGAGAGCTGTTAATCAGCTGAGTGGTCTGGTTAAACTAAGATATACTTAACTTTTACTTAACTAAAAAGTAAAAAATAATTTTTCGACAAACCAGGATTTTCTTACAATTAATCATGTCTACGAAAATAAAAGCGTGGCCCCCAAACATGGAAGGAAATGCTACAACAACAGAAACAGATTTTTTTATTTCTTGTAGCAAGTCCTTCCATGTTTGGGGCCCACGCTTTTGCAGACATGATTAATTGTAAGGAAATTCTGGTGTGTCTCAAAAAATTGTTTATTACTTTTTAGTGCATTTTAATAAAGCATGTTTATAATTTTTTTTTTTTTTTGGTCAGCATAGTGGTACGACTATGGGTTACGTGTAACGTCTTAAAAGGGCTGTTTGATCAAGTTCTTATGTTTCTGGCTAACTCCAAGATGTATATATATATATATATATATATATATATATATATATATATATATATATATATATATATATATATATATATATATATATATACAGTATATATGTGTGTGTGCACAAAATTCCATACCAGGGTCTACTGGTACTGCCTGAGAAGAGTAAAATGCAGTATAGTTTCCCTGTTTGTGACAGTGTTTTTCAGCTACGGCAGTAAACGTGTCGTCACATGACCAATCATCAACTGAAAGCTGAGTGACTCAAAGTCCTTGATAACACCAGCATCCCATAACACGAGGAATTATGAAGTGGGAACTTAGCACGAGATCAGTTAATCAATAATCTCCGTGTTGTTGTAGTTTAGCCTCATACCCGAATGACTACACCACTTCATTTCGTATCTGGGATGAGCGAGTTATCAGCTACAGCAGCTGCATCATTTGCATACTGTCATATCTTATTATAACACTATTTTAAAGTTCAATTTTCCTTTCAATTAACCCTTATGCCGTGGTTATTTTCTGTACATAAACTGTGCTCATTTATTTGATGATTACCCATTGTTTTCGGCATTATTTCCCTATTTTATTTCCACGTCAAGAATATGTAACTAAATAATGGTCGTTTCGGCTTGTTTCATATTAAAGTGTGCAAATTACACATAAAAACAACAATGGTTTAAATAATGAATTGAAAAGGGCAGTTCCACTATGACTTAAAGGAGGGCACACAAAGTAAACCTTATCTTGCGACTTAAAGAACACCAACATTCTGTTATTAAAAAGGCAGACTACTCTAGTGCAACGGCCAATAAGTCTCGTAGCTCTGGCAGTGTTCCACTTCACAGTGTTTTCAGTGCTAGTGATTTCAATACTGATAAGGAGGGACATCACGATCGAGCTCGTCTGTAACGTCCTTCTATTGAACTCTGGCTTACTAATAAAAATTTTACGCGGAAGACAGACAGACGGGTTGGCTTACTCATGAAAGTCTAGCTCAGAGGACCTACTGATGTCTTCGATCTATAAGAGGCTTCTATCTCCGGAGCCTAATAGTATTTTACGGCTACCACTAAAAAAACGCAAAATCCATTGGCCTTACGGGTTTGGTTTATAAATCAGGGCACAAAAAAATGAAAGACGAACACGTATAAACCAGTATATAAATAAATAAAATGATTCCTTAACCCTACAGGAAAAGAAAGCATATTCTCAAGCGCCCGACTATTCAAATATATAGTATCAAGAACCATAAAAACAATAACAATTCTAAAAGGAAAAATAAGTAAAGGCGGTATACAAGACGTGTATGAAGCCCTTCGAACTCTCCTTCAGTTATTATTTCTCATCTGAATCGAACCACTTCCTGAATCCTCTCTCTCGTATCATGACTCAGTTATCTGTACATGCGCACGCACACAAATATATGATAGAGATGAAAGCAATATACGCTATTAATCTGTTCTTGGTCTACGGCTGAAATGCTTGTCCAGTTGCTTTCTCATAAATCTGATTAAACAGCCAAACCTTTCACGGGTCAAGAATCTTCGTACTTTCATGGACGGTTGTAAGATGAACAGTAAAAAGAATCAGATAGTTGCATTGGATGAGTAGCTTAATATCGGTCAGTATAAGCATTTAAAAGAATGTTAAAACAATATTTTGTCCGGAGAGAGAGAGAGAGAGAGAGAGAGAGAGAGAGAGAGGGGACAGTTGAATGATTTTACACGCACCTCTCTCTCTCCCTCTCTCCACGAACGCTACAGATAACTACAAAAGAACTCTAGTTACCTAGCATGGCACAGATCATGAATAAATAAATTTTAAAAAAAATCAACATTTCAAATTTTACTTGATCAACCATTCCAGGCAGGAAATCTTGTTTCGTTAATACTTAACAAAAAGACCAAACCTCAAGAATAAACGATGTCAATGCATCATCCAGATCAAGTTTACATTAAGATTCTTTTGATATATTGCCACTGCTTACCCATTTGAATTTTCTCGCTATAAACTCTTGGACATTTCAGCAACCCTCCCAAACCTCTAAAATGCCTTGCCGCATATAATTAGGTTTTACTCCGAACACCCATGACAAAGTTATTCTTAATGTTATATCGATTATATCTGTAGTGTATTCAAACATTTAAAAATACTAGAAACAAACAAATATATATACATTATATATATATATATATATATATATATATATATATATATATATATATATATATATATATATATATATATATATATATATATATATATATATATATATATATATATATATATATATATATATATAATTATATATAAATGTATACAGTAATGATTTTTCCAGAATATTATGATAAGATTTGTAATTGTCGTATGATTTTTTCTTTCTACACGAGATATTGTGTAGTGTCAGATGTTATTATATTTACTGTTCTGATTATCATGTACTCTGTGTAATGATAATAATCCTGTAAAATGTCTTTGTATGTTAGATTTCACAACAGCATAATTCAAAATTAATAATATGTTTCTTAATAATAACGTAATAGAGAGAGGAGATTTAGTCAAACCAGACCATGTGTTCTTGGGTTGTCATCGAGAGATATCAACGATCGCTTTTGTTGTGAGTAAAGCAATTAAGTTGCTTTGACAGTCATGATAAAGGAAGGCTCCAACTCGTTCATCTGCTTATTAAACATATCATTCCTTTGCACCATCTTTGGCCTTCTACAGAGGGAGGAAGCCAAGTCTTATTGTACTGTTCGTGTTGAGATCTTGTCAAAAAGCTTTGTCCAAAACGTTTTGCCTTATGTCATGTACCCTTTTTGAGAATTACTGAGAGTAATTATTGCGCAAACACATGGCTATTACGTCATTTAAACTCTGATCACCTATTGTCCTGATCGAGACTATTGCATTAGGCAATTCTAACAGCGTCACATGTGACCGGAAGTCCAGATGTTCTTTGAGTCTTGGTCCCAAAATGTTTTAGAATATTCTGTGGGTCTTAGTCCCGAAACGTTTTAGAATAGTCTTTGGGGTTTTGCTTATGACTGGAAACAGAATTCATTATTGATTGTGAGATCAAAATCAGTGTGGTGTAGATTTAAAGACAGGTTCTCTCTCTCTCTCTCTCTCTCTCTCTCTCTCTCTCTCTCTCTCTCTCTCTCTCTCTCTCTCTCTCTCTTTCTCTCACAGATCCATTTAATAGAATTTTTACCGTAACGTAAATTGTTTTTACACTGGTCACTCTATTAATTGATTTGAAATCTATACAAACATTATAACAGTGCATATATTGGAAACAGTGCCTTTCAGAAGTGTGTCTTGTGAACTTAAAGCAGCTGCATTTTTTGTCTTTTTGTATTTTCTTGTTTTTAAATTATTTGCTTAGTTTTCTTATGTGTTTCTTAGTGGTTTAACTTGCAATTACTTAATCTGATTTCACATTTTATCAATTGTGGTGATTTAACTTTTGACTACTTAGATTTATTTCACATCTTAGCGTTTCTTGATAAATCAACATTGTTTTATTTAATTATGTTTAATAATATAATTGACGAATTAAATTAATAATTTACTTGACAAATTAATTTAATGTTTTTCAAGCACTAGAAATTTTTCTTCAAAGTACGATTGTGAATTCTGATGATAAATTTTGAATTACAAAATAAATCTTTGCATTTAAAGTTTTTATAATAGTGTTAAATTTATTAACCACCAGTGATAGGAATAATTTTTGAAAATAAGTCATGGTGATTGGTTCTGTTCCTTTAGTTTTGCTTAAGTGACTCAAACCTGGGGAGACAGTTACACTAATGGGGTGATGCCCTTATACTTTAGTATATTTCTTGTTTAAATGTTGATACCTCACACTTGTTCTGATAAACTTTGTTGATAATTCTTTTAAGGGATCACTGTTCCCTTTAGAGTACTCAGACATATTTCTTTTTTATGAAAATGCATGTATCCGGTTATACGTGAGGTAAGATTTTAATTCTATGATTAGTAGTGTAATAACCAGGTACTTGGAACACTTTAGGTCAATATATATATATATATATATATATATATATATATATATATATATATATATATATATATATATATATATATATATATATATATATATATATATATATATATATATATATTCATGATATTGTCTTTAAAATGTATATCTTTCTAAGATTTTGATATACTTACTGTTCTAGGTGTCATGTATTCTGTGTAATGATAACTGTTGAAATATCATATGTAGTGTATTTAAGATTTCACAAGAATTAATAAGTCAAGTATACCTTAGTTTAAACCAGACCACTGAGCTAATTAACAAAGGATTAGATTTATTTTATGTGGCTAAGAACCAACTGATTACCTAGCAACAGGACCTACAGCTTATTGTGGAATCCAAACCACATTATAACAAGAAATGAGTTTCTATCACCAGAAATAAATTTCTCTAATTCTCCATTGGCTGGTCAAGAGTCGAACGTGGGCCCAACAGAGTGCTATCCGAGAACGATACCAACCCGTCCAATGAGGAACTTACAAGAATTAAGAATTAATAATACGCCTTTAATAATAACATAGTATATAATCACGGTTTTGTCTCCCAGCCACGTGTGCTCTGCACTTTTGATAGAGAATGCTTTGTTTTGCTTCAAGTGTCATTGTGAAAGATAACGTATTGACAGGTCAAGATAACAATAGGCTGCTCCGTTCTGAAAACCAACATTGGGTTTTCGTCTTTTTTATAAACACGCCATTTATAATTATCCAGCTGTGCGCTGTATTGGTTGCGTTGATATCTTGTCCAATACGTTTTCTGTTCGAATCGTGTGTTTTTTGAGAACTGTTAAGAGTAGAGAACGTACAAAACACGTATGACTATTACATAATATTTTCCCAATGTGCCTAGAACAATTACATCATGTTTTTGTAAGATTGCACTGTTCTGATCGGGTCTCATGTGACTAGAAGTGATGCCATATTTCTTTTCTAGAATATCCCATGAAAGTTTTGCTCTTCAACTGTAGATAGGATGCCGTGCTTGTTACATTAATTGTAATATCTCTCTCTCTCTATATTATGCGGTTTTAACTCATAACGTAAAAGTAAAGATTTTGTAATGGTCATCCTTCAGTGTTTGTTAGGGTTTTCTTGTCAGATTTAGAGGCTGCGTTCGTGTAAGAAGTGTGAAATTCTGAGGGTTTCATGGCACCACAACAGTTGAAGTAATTTTTGGTAATGGGCATAACTGCTGTTTACAGTTACTGTAATATTTTTACAGTTTAAGTTATGACTTAAATAAATTAGGGAATTTACATCTATACATTTCAAGTGAGTTTACATTTTGCATTTATAATGTAATTGTGCATTCTTAACGTCATTTGAGTTATTTGATTCTTTTTGAATTGTTTGTTAGTTCTTTGTGAATTCAACACTTTGCCATATTCTGTATGTTTACAATCTCTTAGTTTTCACATTTTATATTGTGATGATTTAACACCTATTTACTTAGCATCTTAAGTGTTTCTTAATAGTTTAACATTGCATACTTAATTTAATTTTCATTTCCTACGATTTTCTTTACAAATCTTGAGTAATTCTTGATAGTTTAAATTTTAATTGATTTTATTTATTGATAAATTAACCTTTCTGATTTAATTTAAGAATTAATTAAATTTTGTGCTGATTTCAAGTAACAGTAAATTTTTTCTTTAAAAATGAGATTGTGAATTCTGATTATAAAATTTTTAATTTAAAAATAACTTTTTGTACTTAAAGTTTTTACAATAGTGTTTCATTTACTAACCAACAGTGACAGGATTAATTGTGTGCATAAGGCAAAGTGATAAACATGTTTTGTTCCTTTAGTTTTGCTGAAGTGAATTAAGACCAGGGAGACAGTTAAAGTTATTTGATGGAGTGATGCCCTTTTAATTACCTTAAGCATATATAATTACCTCACACTAGTTTTGATAAACTTAGTCTGATTTCTCGCACGATTAGTAAAATTTTAAGGGATCACAGTTGCCTTTAGAGTACTCAGTCATAATTTTATTGTTATGAGAGTTCAGGTATCTAGCTGAAATGAGGTAAATTTTTTAATTCTATGATTAGTTGTGTAATAACCAGGTACTTGGAACACTTCATGACAATACGTGGAAACACAGGGCAACTGAGCCCTATGTGCAAAATCTGTGAGCACTAGAAGTTGCTGTGAAACCACTGGGCCAATAATGCAATATTTACACACTGGTGGGTTGCACTTAAGATGCAGATTGGTGATAAAACGGCCCAAGTCGCCAATGAGGCAGACTTGGAACAGCACTCCGAGGTGAGGTGAGATCACGGATAAAGTTAGGCAGATTATGCAAAACCTTTGAGGTGAGCGATAAGTTACATACACATGACAATCGCTGTTTTTAGGTCTGTGCCTGGAACAGGGAGTGTATGGCAACACAAAGGTTTTGACAGTGAGGAATATAATGGAGGGGTTGTTAATGGGTTAAGAGCATCTCCTGTTTTTGAACGTATGGTCCTATTTGAATTTCTTATCAAAATTGCAATATTTTATATGCAGAGGGCTTATTATGACCATTCCAATTCAGGAATGTCCGTATCAATATATTATATAAATATACTGTGTGTATGTATATATATATATATATATATATATATATATATATATATATATATATATATATATATATATATATATAGATTTTCCCTGGTTTTCTGGATTTATAGACCTTTAACAGGTCAGCAATGGAATTTTACTCACTTGGCCTTGAAAATCTGACTTTACTGTACATGGAATCATAAAATGAAAAGAAAAAAAGGGATGTTTCATATGAGCTTAGGGCTCTACTTCAGGAGGGAATGTTACGTAAACACTGGGATTAACTAAAGTAATTGTATTTACAATAAAAAGGATCAAAAGAAATGGAAAAGTAAATAATATGGAGGCTTGCAAAGCCTGGAGGTCTTCCTACTGGAGACTTGAATGGTTGCAAGGCACAGCCCAAGAAGAGTCCACGGCAAATGGGTCCCTCTGCAAGAGAGATTTAAGGATTACACAACAGGAAGGGAAAATAGAAAACACAGATGGATCGAGACTGCACTCAGGGTGCCAAGGTCTCGAGGAATGAATGAACACTTAACACTGGAACACAAACACTTAAAATAGCACTGGGTAAAAGGGCACAATAGATACAGAGATATACTGGCACTCAAAAAACAATTCTAAGGGTAAACTGTTGTGACTGAAAAGCCTTCACTTGTACTTTACCGTAGGGGTCGCTGGCGAAGAATGACAATGGGCGATCGCACTCATGGCACTCTACACTAGTTCACATGGGAAGTCTGTCCACGTGGTGATGAAGGAACTGGATCTGAGTCAGGAGGTTCAGGTGGTGAGGGGGCTTCTCAGCGTCTCGTAGCAATCTCCTGTGCATGTCTGGCTAACCGCTACCTGCCGACAACTGACTGCTAACTGCCAACTACTGACTGCTAACTGCCAAGATCTTCCTGTCCTGGCTCCTTTTAAGGCATCTGCCGAAGGTAGGGACACTGATGTCGGGCCCGTATGGTGACCGTGCCCAAGATGTGTCATCTTCCAGGTGTCTTGACCATCTGCTTACATCTCCCCAGGTGTCCTGTGGAAAGACAATTCAGCGCGATCACTCTGCCTCATAGAATGGTTGTTTTAAGCAGCTTAGTTCATTTAAGCTGCTTAAGGGAGTGGCACTCAACCTCTTATCCGTGGCCCTTTTGACCATGCCATCCAAATGTCTGTCCCAGGTAAGGGGAAGGGACAGATCAGAATACTGATAAGTTTTATGTGTTGGTATCTGGGTCAACTTGGGTCGGCTATGAAGCGACAATCCCACTCTTAACATTCTAAAGGTTGGCTTTTAGCGACTTCTTGCTAATTATAATGTGTGTGTATGTATATATATATATATATATATATATATATATATATATAATGGGTACTTATACATAAACTTCAGAATTCTGTAGTAGGTGGATATGTTTTAGGACAACTTCAAGTATTCCTGAAGTAGGCAGCAGCGAGTTGCTGCTGATGGGATCTTTGGTGAACTAAGAACTATTTTGTTTGGAGTTCCATTCTTGCCCTATAGTTACTTTTAGTATATACAAGTGATAAGGTTGCCAGCCTGAAAAACAAAAAATTGTTCAGTATGCCGATGATGCAGACTTGAGGGTGTAGTAAAGTCTCCACTTATGAGAAATGAGGTTGACCTTAGTCTCAATCATGACACGGAGCGAATTAATGAACGGTGTAGTCAGTGGGGTATGAGGCTGAACTCAGGTAAAACACAGACACCACTGATTAGTAGATCTCATACTGATTTTCCACCCCATCTTCCTTTCAGGTGGATGGGACTCTGCTAAATGAGTCTGAAACTTTACCTAAACTTGGAGTAATTTTTGACACAAGTTACTTTTTGAGAGACATCTAAGGAAGTCAGGTATTGTATGTAAGGCCTCATATATTTATAACTGAGAATCAATGCAGCCTGTTTTAGGTCATCTGCCCTTCATTTACTAGAATACTGTTCTCCAGTGTGGAGGTCTTCCTCTGCCAGAGATTTACCCGTTTCAGGCAGTGGTTTGTGGTGATAGGTTTCTGTCTCCTAACATTAGCAGTTATGCTTTGACCTCTCGACGGATGGTCTCCTGTTTGTCAATTTTTCATAAGTTGTATTTTAACAGAGGTCTTTCACATTCACAGTTGATCTTTGATCCTCTTTTCCTGCCAAGAGCGCCCACGTTTGCTGAACAGCAGCTTCAATATGCAGTAAATGTGCCTCGCTATCAAACTTCTTAGTTCCTGAGGTCGATTATTCTCAAACTGTTGGACTATGGAGTGTCTCCCCTGAGGATGTTATGCAACTGAAACCTCAAAAGTTCAAGTGAAGATGCAGTGCATTACTACCCTAAAGCAATTCTTCTTGTATTTTATAATTTACTTATATTCTTATCCACTTATTTGTTTGTCATTCTATTTTTTCTTTTCTTATCACTGGTTTCTTCTTTCTGTGCTTTCTATTACCTTTTGTTACTGTTTTCCAATGAACATATTATTTTGGAAACTTGAAATTGAAATTAATGGCCCCTATGGGATTGTGTATATGCCTATGTAGATGTATATGTGTATATATATGTTACCCCCCTTCCAGGGGGGTATAGGGTCTTGCCTGAAATACTGTTGACATCCCTGTAGATAATATTTACCATGTTCCTTCTTCTTCTTCTTCTCTCTCTCTCTCTCTCTCTCTCTCTCTCTCTCTCTCTCTCTCTCTCTCTCTCTCTCTCTCTCTCTCTCTCAATTCTAAATAGAGCCTTTTAACCAGCGTGTGTGAAGTTTATTCTACAAAAAAAAAAAAAAAACAGCATGAACAGGTTAATTGTGGTAACCAGTCAAAAATTAAGAAAATGATTAAAAATGCATGCAAATAAACTACTCCCTAAAATCATTGCATCATGAAACAACGCTAATGAGACCTTTCTCCCGTCTCTACCCTGTCATTACAAAGTCTCTACATGTCTCTACATTGTTAAGTCACTTGTACCAGTCTCACTCATGCCCACAGTCAAGAAACACCTGCAAAAAGGAGAAAATATCTCCTTAGTTTGAGGCACAATGTTTCTCATGACATCAAAACATGAACATAAAAAGAATACAAAAACTAATAAAATCACTGGTACAATTAACAACAATAATTAGTGATTAATGTCGATCTCCAAAACTCACCATTTAGGCGACAGTCTAAAACCAGGTGTCCAGGTTGTGAGAGAGGTGCGAAATAATGAACAGGAAGACAAGTACTGCTGGTTTATTGATGAAGCGAGCTGCTTATAAAGCGGGATGCAGACATCTGCGTAGTTCACAGAGACCGCTGGTACAAAGATTTACAGGTGACCTGAGGTCAAACTAATTTCTTACAAAAACAGGACAAGTTCATACAGAGAACATAGTGATCAATAATGTCTGACATAACATAAATAACTTGTCACTTGTACTTGTACATAAAGCATGATTGTTTAGAAAGACAACGATTTACAATTATGGTGATAAATATGTATTCTGATCGACCTTATGTCGATATGAAGGCACCGCAGAAAACGGGATGTTCTCAACAGAGAATGCGTTGAGCGGGGACTTTACAATACTCTCCCCCCTCAGACGGAGGCAACGTCTGATTAAACCAGGTATCAGCTGGGGCGACGAAGGGGGCCTCGCTTTCTCGATGTCAACTGGAGAGGGTGGTCGCCTTCCCTGGTGTCCTCTGCAGCAGTGTTGGGGTGCCTTTCTGTCCAGTTTCTGGGTTTTCCGGGGACGCCCACACCTCCTTCCTGCACCCAGGGTTGTCCGAGGGACTGCCCCATCCTGAGGGAGGTCTTGGGGTCTGCCTCTGTTGCCCCCCTCCAGGAATGTGGGTTTGAGACAATCTATTGATACCCAGTCTTCCCGCCCATGGATGGATATTCGGAATGCCTTCTTGTTCCTTTCCAGTACAAGAAAAGGTCCTCTGTAGGGTCTAGTCAAGGGTGGGTGTACGGCGTCATCCCTGATGAAGACATGGGTGGCGGAGGACAGCCCGGGGGGCATGAAGGGGGACATCCTGTCAGTGAATGTCCTTTGGAAGGGGTCGAAGTTTCCAACCCTATCACGGAGCCTTTGAGTCCCTGTCCTCTGTGAAGAGTTCCCTGGGACTACCAGAGTCTTCCCGTAGACTTTTTCTGCTGAGGAGGGGTCGCCATTGGCTCTGGGGGGCAGTCCTCAACCCAAGGAGGACCCAGGGCAGCTGGACTTCCAATTTTTGGAGGAGCAATGAGCCATGACGGACGTCTTCAGAGACCTGTGGAACCTTTCCACCATTCCGTTGGCTGTGGGGTTGTAGGTGGTGGTGCTGTGGTGAGTGGTCCCCATTAGGCATGCCAGGGCGGCCCACAGCTCAGATAGGAAAGTAGGTCCCGTCTGTTGTTATTTCGTCTGGGACACTGAACTGGCTGATCCAGCTGGAGAGGAGGGCTTCCGCGCATGCTCTGGTTGGCTTCTTCCATGGGCGTAGCTTCTTGCCACCTGGTGGAGCAGTCGATGACTGTCAGAAGGTATCTGGCTCCTCCTGATGGGGAAAGAGGACTCACTATGTCGACATGGATGTGCCCAAAGCATCTCTTAGGCTGGGAGAATTCACCCACTTCCGATTCGGTGTGCTGTACCATTTTGCTTGCCTGACACTGCATACACTGTCTTGCCCAGGCCATAGCGTCTTTCCGTATGCCGTGCCAGACGAACTTCTCCGCCAGCAGCCTGGCTATTGTCCTACCGGAGGGGTGGGATAGGCCATGGATGATGTCGAAGACCAGCCGATGTCTGGAGGCAGGTACCAGGGGGCGGGGGCGTCCGGTACTGACATCGCTCAGTAATGTTGATCCTCCTGAGCCAAAGGGCGCGTCCTTCCACTTCAGCAATGTGACGGCTGTATGGTAGGCTGGGGTCTCAGGGTCAGCAGCTTGATCACTGGCGAGGTCCTCATAGTCGATTCCGAGCTGTACTGAATCGATCTTGATCCGCGGGAGGGCGTCAGCTACCAGGTTCTTCCTGCCGGGAAGGTACTTGATGGTGCAGGTGAACTCTGCGATGGCTGCAAGGTGCCGCTGCTGCCTAGAGGACCATGCGTCCCCCAGCTTCTTGAAGGCGTGGACCAGTGGCTGGTGGTCGGTCCAAATTGTGAAGGGTGTCCCCTCCAGGAGGAACTTGAAGTGCCGTACCGCCTGGTATGCTGCAAAGAGTTCCCGGTTGAAGGTGTTGTAGCGGTACTCGGCGGGGTTTAGCCTCCTATTGAAGAAGGCGATGGGCTGAGGGGTCCCTCTGATGACCTGCTCCAGGACTGCTCCGCAGGCGACATTGCTGGCGTCCGTCGTCAGCTGGAGGGGAGTGCTGGGATCCTGGTGGGCCAAAGATGTTGCTTTGGTGAGGGTGGCCTTCGTCAGGAGGAAAGCCTTCCGCTGGTTGGGGCCCCACACTAAGGTCTTTGGACGTCCCTTGAGGACCTCCCTCGGGGCGGCCATGGTGTGAGCAATCCCCGGGATGAATCTTCTGTAGTAGTTGACCATCCCAACAAATTCTTGTACGACCCTGATGGAGGTAGGGGTGGGGAACTTCTCGACGGCTTCGACCTTCGACGACATTGGGTGGACACCGTCTGGGGATATCTCATGGCCCACGAACTCCACCTTCTCGACGCCGAAGGTGCATTTGTCAAACCTGATGACGAGGCCACTTTCCTGCAGGCGCTGCAGGACCTTCCGGATGTGTCGCAGGTGTTCCTCCCGGGATCTGGAAAAGATTAGGATATTGTCAACATAGCAGACGCAGAAGTCCAGGTTCCCAAGGATGCTGTCCATCAATCTCTGGAAGGTCGTGCCCACATTCCTCAGGCTGAAGGTGGTGAAGGCAAAGATCCAGGACCCAAAGGGCATGACAATGGCAGTTTTGGGGATGTCCTCCAGCGCTACTATACCTGAAAATAAGACTTTAATAGGTCCATTTTGGAGAATATTCTGGCCCCGTGGAAAGAGGCCGTCAGGTCCTGCATGTTCGGCAGGGGGTAGTGGTCGGGCTCTGCTGCCAGGTTCAGCTGCCTGTAGTCGCCGCAGGGCCTCCAGGTGCCGTCCGCTTTCTGCACCATGTGAAGAGGGGAGGCCCATGGGCTGGGAGCCTTTTTGCACATGCCCATCCTTTCCATCTCAGCAAAGGCAGAGTGTGTGGGCGTGGTCGCCTGCTTGGCCGCCTTCGTGGAGTCCGTCAGCTGCTGCGCCAACCTGATTAGGTCCTCGACCGGTAGGGTGTAGGCGTCCGTGATCTGCCAACGGACCTCCGGCAGTAGCTGCCGCAGGAAGATCTCCCTTAACCGACTGATTTCTTTGCGCCTGCCACTGCTGTCAGTCTTGGGGAGGAGGAGGAGGTCCTGAGGGCATGCCACACTTCCAAGAGGTTTCCCTCCTGCCAGGGGTTGAGGGCAAGGTCGAGGGAGCAGGCAGCTCTCTTGGAGACCGGCAGGGAGCAGGTCTCAACAAAAGTGGATTTTAGTTCTTGGAAGGTGGCGGGGCCCAACGTTGTCATCAACAAAGGGGCGATCTTCTTATATATCTCCTCTGGGCGATGTCCACCTTCCACACCTCGTCTGTTAGGCCGGCTGATGAAGAGTTAGAGGAATGTATTTCTGGTGATAGAAATTCATTTCTCGCTATAATGTGGTTCGGATTCCACAATAAGCTGTAGGTCCCGTTGCTAAGTAACCAATTGGTTCTTAGCCACGTAATATAAGTCTAATCCTTCGGGCCAGCCCTAGGAGAGCTGTTAATCAGCTCAGTGGTCTGGTAAAACTAAGGTATACTTACTTTAGGCCTGCTATTCTGAATTTCCCCTCGACCCTGTAGAACCAGGATGTTGCGTTCTCCCTGGTGAATGGCAGCAGCCATATGTTGAGGGCTGTCTTTGGTTGGTCCGTCAGGGGGGGTCATCGTGTGGGGCGGCGGTACCGGTGTGGAGATGCGCGCGTGAGGGAGTTGCAAGAGGGAGGTGTCTGCCTCCCAGAGGTTCGCGATAATTTGTACGTGGTTGGGAATGTCTGCGTCCATGCTCATTTCGTGCTCTTACTTGGAGTGTGAGGGAATACTCGCGCCAATACACGCTGGGGGAGCGTGCCGTGTGGGTCTGCTAATGATGCTGGCGACCTGCTGATGAGGGTCAGTTACGCCCGAACGCTTTGTTAGAGCGCCATAGTTAGTCCGTTATAGGCGTGGATTAGGTTCATTGGGCCAAGACTTAGTTGCCGTTGGGGCCCATTAATGGCTTCCAGGAACCACTCAGGGGGTCACCACTGTGAGAGAGGTGCGAAATAATGAACAGGAAGACAAGTACTGCTGGTTTATTGATGAAGCGAGCTGCTTATAAAGCGGGATGCGGACATCTGCGTAGTTCGCAGAGACCACTGGTACAAAGATTTACAGGTGACCCGAGGTCGACCTAATTTCTTACAAAAACAGGACAAGTTCATACAGAGAACAAAGTGGTCAATAATGTCTGACACATAACATAAATAACTCGTTACTTGTACATAAAGCATGATTGTTGAGAAAGACAACATATATACAATTTACAATTATGGTGATAAATATATATTCTGATCGACCTTAGGCCGATGTGAAGGCACCGCTGAAAACGGGATGTTCTCAACAGGGAACGCGTTGAGCGTGGACTTTACAAGGTCACTGCTCAACTCCAAGCAGAATAAAACATTTTAAAACGAAAGGCTTAATCTCAAGGCACATACATATATATATATATATATATATATATATATATATATATATATATATATATATATATATATATATATATATAATATAGATATATGTATAGATATAGATATCAATATATAGATAGATATATACAGAAAGATAGACAGATATATATCAATATATAGATAGATATATACAGAAAGATATACAGATATATAGATCTATATCTATATATCTATATATATAAATATATATATATATATATATATATATATATATATATATATATATATACATATATATATATATATATATATATATATATATATATATATATATATATAATATACTATATAATATATATATATAATATATATATATATACAATAAGCCCACGTATTCACAGGGGATGCATACCACACAACCCCTTGAATAGCTAGAACCCTCAAATACTTATATATATATATATATATATATATATATATATATATATATATATATATATATATATATATATATATATATATATACACACTGTATATATAATATATATATACAATAAACCCCACGTATTCATGGGGATGCATACCACACCCCCCCCAACGAATAGCTAGAACCCTCAAATACTTAAACCCTTCTAAAAACACTTAGAACTGCTATTTGATAGTTCAAACACACACACAAAAAAATAAAAAATGCTTATTATTATCCTACTTACAATGGGGTTAGGTTCAAAAAAAAAACCATCGTTTGTAGGAAAAAACATATCTCGAATATATGGTAGCCGACCCAACAGTACACTATAAAGTATGCTCTAAACATGCAAGGTACAGCAATTATTAATATCAGCTAGTTCTGGAGATTTATGCAGAGTGACTTATGATACTGTAATTCAATACAAAGAGAAAATGAATAACAAACAAGAATTAGCTTAGCCTTCACTATGGTACATCGTATACATATACGGTAGCGTATCCTACATTACACTGTACTCTATATTCACATATCATATTAAAAAAACATCAACATAATGAATATGCATCTTTTCCACAGATCTTTTAAAATGTTATGCCTCAATTCACCGTATCCTATATAATATTGTATATATTCTTATATTGCTTTTGTATTATAAATTGCAATCATACAGATCAACATTTTGGTTTGGAAATCGTTTACGCGGTGTTTATTTCGCCATTTTAACTCAGTTCAGATTACTTTTCTTTCTTCTAGTTAGCGTAAATGACTCTCTAGATACTTTATTTATATGGGGCAAGGTTATTTTCGTTATACTGTACGAAGTGTTTTTAAGTCAAAATGTAACTTAAATACATCTCTTTGTGAAATCAATTTTGCTATTTTGTGTAAAAAAATCAATATTCCGCTCACTATTTTCACTTGATTTCGTCATAGTACGAGCTTTACGTATTAATCATTTATCGACATGAAAATAGCAGTAATGTGTTCTTTCATGCCCAGTAGTTTTGATTAAAATACTTTATCTCCAATTTTAATTACGGTTGAGTTTCATCCATGTTGTTGATGCACGATAATTTATAGTCATTAGCAACTTGAACATTGTTTTCTCAGCTTTAGCTACAACTTGCAGCACAAATTTAGCAGTATATTTCCTTGCCGATCTTTTATCCATACTGAACAAGGGTATAATGTAGAAATATATCAGTCCTATTCTACGATGGTTGAAATACAAGCAAAAGGACTGTTGTTATCCGATTCGGTGATAAACAAAACAACAGTTTCTCGGTCGGTTGTTTCGGCTGTACACATTTACACAAGAGTATAATGTTACTAACAATACTTTTACCATTCTGTTACTTTTTTAACTAGGAGCTGGGATAAAGAGTTGGAGGAAAAGAAGGTGGCCTATTGTAATTTGGTCTCTCTCGCTCCCTGATTGTATGCTGTTGCCTGCACCTACGCAAAATTTAAAAATATTTTATAAATCAACGTCGTATCAGTATTAATTGCTTACCCCATTGCAAAATCGAATTATCATAAGGTGAACTATCATAACTTGTGGACTACCTGAGTATTTAACAGTTTTATCACAAAAAAGTGCATTTAGTCATGAAAATGAGATGAAAATACAGTAATTAGTGAATATTTCTAAGTGAAAAATACACTGAATGGGCAGATTTTCAGCAAATAATGTGTATATATGTTCCATACAGAAATCTGCAAATAGGTGAGTCCGCAAATTGTGAGAGCGCTGAATACGGGGTTTACTGTATGTATATATATATATATATATATATATATATATATATATATATATATATATATATATATATATATATATATATATATATATATATATATATATATATATACATACTGTATATATATGTGTGTATATATATATATATGTGTGTGTGTATGTATATGTACATATATATATATATATATATATATATATATATATATATATATATATATATATATATATATATGTATATATATATATATATATATATATATATATATATATATATATATATATATATATATATATATATATATATATATATATATATATATAGGGTTTAACACAAGTTTATGCAAATATTTTGGGAAATGAAAGAAAAGTAATTTTGAGCAGAAATGTCCTATAAGCATATATATTTTAAGGCTTCGTTTGTTGGTGAAGTGAATTTTTAAAATAACCGTTATCATTAAATGGGCAAGTAAGCTGGTGCATGTGGGATGTTGGAGTGAGTAGTCAGGGATATGCAGGGAAGGGTTGATGAAGCGCGATAGGCAACTCAATTGCTAGCCTTTTAATTATGATTTTCTCTTGCAGATTATTGAAAAATGTAATATTACAGTCCCTTCAACTAGTAAATCACCTGTGAAAAGACGAAATTAATTTTAAAGATTACCTTTACGTATCAGGTAAGTTGTGTACATGTTGCTAGGCAACATTTATTTGTAATCGTTGAATTCTAAGCCTACGCCTATGCTGAACGAGTGATAGTGACAGTAATTATGATGACAAGGGAATGTAGGTAGGGAGGACACTGCACTTTGAACAATGTCAGCTTTTTTACCTCATTCGATTACTGCATGAACAGGCAACCTTTGACAGGAAAGAATGAACAAGAAAGAATCAAGAAAGTGAATTTTCCATAATGTTCCCATTCTTTTTAATCTGACAGAGACAAAAGCATTTTCATAGGTGCGTCTTTTTCCTTTGACTGGTGTGTGATGAATTACTTTTGACGGAGAATGAGAGATTTTTTATATGTTTTAAATCTTTGATCGGTGTTTGATGAATAGGCCTATCTTTGATGGAGGGGAGATTCCATTAGGCTTGCTTTTCTTTCCTTTATTGGAGTCCAGTGAACACCATTTACGGAGAGGGAGGTTTCAAGGATGCATGCATTTTTCCCCTTTGTTCAGTATAAACAATACACTTGATTTGGAGGTATTTTATTCACACCGGCCTAATCGACAACTTCCTTTTTTGTATAACGATGGAGTTCACAACTGTGTAATCAAGAAACAGAACTGTTGCAAAACCCATAAATAAACATCTTACTGCATATTCCACATTACTGGAACAGTACGGCATTGTCTCCAGTTTCTTGCTCTCAAAACAAAATTTGACACTTGTAAACCGGACACGTTCACTTAGCGGAAAAGAGATAATGTTCAGAGTAACAAGTGAACTGATCAACTCCATCCCCCTCCCCGCAATATCCCTGACTACTCACTCCAACATCCTGTACGCCACGTTCCTTACCCATTTAATGATAACAGTTATTTTAAAAATTCACTCCACTGACAAACGAAGTCTTAAAATGCATGTTTATAGAACACTTTCTGCTCAAAATGACCTTTTCTTTCATTTCCCAAAATATTTGCGTAAACTTGTATTATGTAAATTCCAGTGTTTAAGTAATTATATAAAATCGTGTGTTGAATGCATCCTTGGTATCCTCTGCGCGCCGCTTTGTCCTCATATTTTACTGTGTCCTAACTGGCCTTTAATTCATAAGTCTCTCCATTTACAAAGGGATCGTTAGCAGTGGAACCTTTTCTTGATTGTACATTGCACTTCGTGAACCCCACAAAGCGTCGTCATATCGACGGATGCACTGTACCTTCAATTGTTCATAGTTACAATAAATCTCTCAGGCCTTACCCGCCCGATTAGTTCATTTCATCTTCTCACTGTTCATTTAATGTAAATATACGTGATCTTCGTAATCTTAAAACTTACCCTAATTGTTTACTTACAAATGCCTTGTGAGTAGAGCCCTCAGCTCAGATATATTCCCTAACACCCCCTTTTTTTACCATTACCTGAGTCAACTGCAGTCCAATCCCAGAAAATTACTGAGGTAAGTACCATAATCTTTCATTTAGTCTATAACTAGCTCACGATCAGCATTCACCAAGTAAAATCGTAAAAAAATTATATATATATATATATATATATATATATATATATATATATATATATATATATATATATATATATATATTAATATATATATATATATATATATATATATATATATATATATATATATATATATATATATATATATATATATACATATTATATATAATGTATGATTGAAAATTAAAACAAAATATACACAGAACAAACTAGTACAGTACTTACTTGCATTATACGCGAATGTACTTTAAATTCTCTGCGATGGAGAAATTATTTAGCCAAGAAGAGCCCCCAACTACAACTCTTTCAAATCTGAAATTGTAAAAAATGTGGCCAATTTACTTTTTGACAGCTACTTGACGTTTATTATGCTACATGACAGAATACGGCACTTGACACCACTATTTATTTCATTAAGTTACTTCAATTTTGGTTTAACATGGTCAAGTTTGAAGTAGAGTGCTTAATATTAAATGAAGTTGAGGTTGATTTCAACATATACATATATCTGAAACCTAACTGATGGAGAATTCTATGAACTTCCACAACCTTATTTAGAAAAAATGTAAAGGTAACACTTCATTGAGATGCTTACCGTAATTGGTCACTGGAGTGGAGACGCATCGGCCCTCTCTTGAATCTGCTGCTACAGCTCCATTAGGATACAGACTTCAGGAATTTAATCAACACTGGATTTCCTTTGCTACAGAATGAGCTTCAGGGTTGAACGCTTACTTGACGACTTTTCAGCGCAATTTCAACTTGCGACGACTTTACAAAGCCCTACCACCTATCCAAGCATCGCACTATACCGCTGCATTATGTTCCCCTTTTTACATCTGCAATTACGCTTCCACTAAGCAATAACAAGTCAACCTGCCAGCGACTGCACCTTTATTTGCCACTGCTCATCCCTTTTCGTATAAGGTTTTCATCATTAAACTTGTTACGTATCGGCATCACACTTAGGCTTTTCGTCCAAGTCTGCAGAAGTATGAAAGCGATATTCTGCATCATAGTTTGCCATCAAACTTTGTACTAAGTTGCCAATATTACCTAAACTAACAAGCAAGGCATCACATATTAGCCAACGCACTGAAAGATGACAGAAGGCTTTCTGAAACCACCTCCATGCAGCCCTGCTTTGCACCGCAATTTGTACCTAGTCCTATAAACCCTAGAAACATTATGCTTAATGAGGCCCCCAATTCCCACTAAACTTTATGCCTGCCCACCATGCTTCTCCCTATTTTCATCGAATTTGCTTTCTTCGGCAGACGAGTTCGCTACAAACAAACCACAACTAACGAAATAAGCGCAAGTACAAACAAAAAATTTGCTGCACAGCGGAATGGACCATGGAACACGGTCCAAATTTTTAAACCTGTATAAAATGAATTGCATTGTTCAAAAACAAAAAACCAAATAAATATACATACCTTTATAGCTCCTTAATGACGCGAAGAGATGTCTGTAGTTAAGATCCAAATAAAGAGAAAAATTTTTATGCTCAGTATGCTAATATTCTCAAATTCTAAAAAATCTTAATTTGAAATGTTTATAACAGATATGACTTCATCTGACAGACCCCAAAACTGATACCTTTCTTTCTAATCTTACCGAGGTGCAAGCCAATCTGCTACTTTACGCAATCGCAAAAGGCACGCAGCACGCACAAAACCCTAGGCAGAAGCAGCAAAAAAAAAAAGCTTTCATTCATATACACAGAAGTAGAAGCTTGTCGCGGTGCCGATGAGATTTCTGTGTAGGTGCAATAATTTGGAAGTTTCTACACAGGGTTCACCCACAATTCAGCAGGTATAGCATGAATGCCGCAGTAACCATTACCTTGTTTTTCTCTAAAGCCAACCCTTGTTAATGAAAACGGAAATGATCTGATATTGCGGGAGTTTCCTTTAGCCTACTTACGACCTATCAGAAAGACTTGTTGAATGGTACCAGTTTTAAAGACTGTCACTTATCCAAGAAATTAAGCTTCTATTCTACTGAAAATGAGTGATAAAATATCACTATTAATTAAGGAATAATATCGCAATTGTCATAATTAATGTCTTAATTGCATCCATATTTTTCTCTTTATTTAGATATCAGTCATAGATTTATGAGCCAAGACCATTCTATGTAACTTAATATTCTAAAAAACTGTTTAGAAACATCTATAATAGTTTAAAAATACCATACATAAACATATAAGCACATAAGTTCACTCACATATAAATATACTGTATATTTGGGATATGACATGGTAAAATGTTACAAGTAAAGGAGTACACAAGGAAATACGTAACCATTACAGAGTACAAAATATATGGATGAGTGTTCATATCATAGCAGATAACACCCTGAAATGCAGCCACCAAAGCGGTAACCTATTACGAGCACCACTGTTAAAAATTTTCCAATTTTGTTGTCCGTTGTATTATTTAAAAGAAAAAATCTTTGAAACAGGTCTCATCAGATAACCCTAAATCTATGTCTTGGCTCACAAAATCTATGGCCTTCTTACCTTATTTTGGCAGAAAACCTGAAAGCGAAAAAAAAATTAAGTTACTACACAGTATTTCAAACAATACAAATGACATTATGACTCAATATAAAATTTTAAAGCCAAAAGGATAAAAATTGTATGATTGCACACACTAAATGCAGTACAGCTTTCCGAAGGGCGTATACTAAGGACACCTTTCTTAACGGAAAATAAACTAACTGACGTTAATTCTAAGTAAAGCTTGAGACTACCAACGTGAAAATTATGACGACAAATTTAAACCACAAATTAGCACATGCAAATATTAATTGTAGAGATAAGGTGATGAGTGATTGTTAATATATAACCTAGCAAATGACACACAGATAATGTGCCCAAATATAAATCTCCATCTATCCTATGGGAAATAATTGATCAATGAATCGACCACTACTTAAGACACTAGCACCAAAGTTATGTAAAACTTTTTGGACTTTTCCTTAAAGCCTTAGGAGGGATCAGTCTCTAGGGACTGCTCTTTCTATGCCTACTCTCTTGATGGCACTAAAATCCTTCCCGTGTGGGCTACTACTAACTCAAAATTCCGAGGGCACGTGAGAATTACGTCCCCATATCACAACTTTTTTTCGTCGCAAACTTATGGTAAGAAATGTGTGATCCTACTGACATTAAAATCACTGCCCAACTTTGAGACTTGCCACTGCTGCTTTACAAAATGGCTGATTAAATCAGTCTCAAAAAGCTATGCCAAGGGAGCTGTTTCTTGATTCCTAAACATCCCTCGCTAAACTGTGGTGACATCCACTTACTGAGGCCATGATGATGAATGTCTTTGTATAGGCTTCAATGCACCTCACTCAGAGAAATGACAATCCTTCTAGCTTATCAGGATGCTTTGACCTTGGCAGGCTACATTGCCGTTTGGCTCTCCAATGGCTTTATACTGAGAGACAGATGGGCTTTTAATTAACGTGATATTTTCTCTTAAGTTCAAGCCTATGAAATTGTCAAAAGAGCACATAGCAGCTAACACCTTGGAATAGGTTGCCATCTTCCTGGATATTAGCTATGTGAGTCAACTTTCCACAGTGCCGTTTCTCTCCTGTAACACTTCATCTCATGATGTTTTCCCTTGGATCCTCCATGAAGTAAACTAGTGTTTTAACTAGGGACAGGATTTTAGCCGTTCTCCTAACCAGTAAAACCCCCAAAAAAGTTCCCATTCCCAAGTTTCTGGTGTGCAAGATATTGGTTATAACCTGCTGGACCTCAAACCTCTCTTCAAACCATTTTTTAATTATGACTCCCTTGATGATAAATGAAACTCCCTTCACCCTAAACACTGGAGTAATTATTGCTGCTTGTGCCAGAGTACCTTTCAAAACAAGTAGTGCCATGTAATGTAAGGTTTTGGCTTCATTCCCATCATAATCTGTGGTTTGTGAACCTTTGGTCTCATGCCAAAGAAGACAAGATTCACCTTTCTTGCTAAATAACTTTTCACTTGGGTTTATAAATTGGATGGTGCCTCATGGTTTTATGTTCAAAAGGAGACTAGTGTCACATCCTTCGTATCCACCATTTTAATGCCACTCCTACTTAGACAAAACAATGACTCTTGAATCATCCTGCCCTTTACATCAAAAACCAAACCTATGCAATCTAATATATGCTGCAGTCTAATACAATCCTGTCCTTACCATCTCAAGAACAATGCCTAACCTATACAAACACCTAAAAACTCGTTTTTTAAAAATAACAAATTTTGAAAGTAATTTGTATTTTTCCTAGCATGCAAACCTCCAGTTTTTTTACACAATATTTTGATTGTGAACATGAGCTGGAACAGCCTTTAAATTTACTCACAAGGTAGTTAACTATCAACAAGTAGAGGAAAGTCCCTCCCACCAGTTGATAAGCACTCCACTTTGCCTTTTGGCAAAATTTGCTAGTTGTTCCTATGCATATACAACCCTTCATTCTTTACCCAGGAGACTTATCCACTGGTGGGAGGAATTTGGGCACTCTCTAAACCAACTGGTAGGTTCGCCCTGCCCAAGATGTTACCTCCCTGGTCAAACAGAAGTAAATGAAGATATCCTAAAATTCTAGCATACTGCACAAGACATGTAGCAGCTGCCAACTTCTGGAACATTAACCCTTAATGGATGGATCCTCTCAATAGAGGATCTAAAACAGGTTTTGGGTGGTGGATGGATCCCCTCTGAGGAGGATTAATATTACTGCATGTGCCATATGATTTGTCTGTATCGAGCAGGAAAGAGTTTTCAATACTTCAATGGCCCATAAATGAATTTTGGCAACTACAGAATTCAGCTCAGCTCGATCGTGGGCGTCTTGGGAACTTCAGTCAGTATCGTTCTTGACTTGGAGGGGGGATTGTCTTGCTCCTTTCTCTGCCATGATGTCTTTTTATTTATTTGCTCATAAATATACCCAAGGATTACTATTGGTTTTAGTTCTTATCTTTTATGATATCATGTCAGTTATAGTTGTAATTCTGCAAAGAAATATTAGAAAAAACATGTACAAATTAAAAAAAAGTTACTGCATTTCCTGATTTCAATAAATTTACGTAAATATTTTACAACATATATGGCTAAAATTTGTTACTGATTTTAGTTCTTATCTGTTATGATACTGTGTGAGTTGTAATTATAATTTTACAAAAAAAATTAAAAAAATTATTAGAAAAAGCATGTACAACTTGGTAAAATTTACGAGTGTTTTGTAAAAGAGGCCCCACATAGGGTTGCAAATAGTCACTTCCAACTTCTTGTGGAAGGTAGGGAAAATTTTTTAGAACTTTTTTCTTATGCCATGTGCATTTCATATCTTCCTCTTTCCATTTATGTTTTTTTTTAAATTGGCCAACCTTAAAGTTTGCCCAGTCTGGGGGTGTGCACTATATACAATTAGCCCATCCCTTAAGGGTTAAGTAATGGGTTTGTGCACAAGAACCCAGACTGAAGTGCAGGAGACAACATGATCAAGTTTGCTTTATTATCAGTCCTCATCTTCCCTTGCCAAGAGAGGAGGACTTGCATCCATAATCTGTGAAGAAAATGAAGGACTGGCACTCAGTCACACAGCTTACCTGAACATACTACCCATACAGCTAGTACTCAGCCTAGCAGCCCAACTCTCTGCCCTGCGTGAGAGAGGAAGGAAAGAGAAGGAATGGAAAATCGATCACTCACACAACACTCTTCCCACAGAATATCTTAGATGAGGTGCTAAATGTCCCAAAAGGGGAGCTGGGGTAGCTGCACAACCTTTAGAGCAGCCACCACAGGACCTAAGGAAAATGTGTTCAAGGACTTGTGGTGAATGTCGTAAAGTTACAAGGAAGTAGTAAAGCTGGTCTGTTACAACCACACCTCCCCCATACAATACCTGCTGAGCAGACTCTTGAGGAATGCTAATGTTGGGTTGATGCCCCAACCTTGTGAACTCTCGCCTAGACTGTACACTTGCCCTCCATGCTGGATGAGTTATCCAACTGCTGATCATCTCACAGGGTCCAAAAAAAATCATGTTCTTGCACACCTCTTTCTTGGCCCTGCCAGTACTGACAAAGAGGCATCAACACTCAGGCCTGGGATAAAAAGTTCTCTCACAGGAGACGCTGGGTAGTCTCCAGGCATGAAGTGCCTGCACTTCTATGGCCTGGTGATACCTCTCTACATGCAGCTGGCATAACAGGTTGTGCCATGGAGGAATCTTTCTCAGGACCTTGGACAACAGAGCCAGCAGGTCCAGATACCATTCAGCATATGGCAATTTTGGTGCTACCAGTGTTGGCCTGAGATTCGGGATGATCAGCACCCTGTTATCACCTTTCGACTGAGCAAAACAGCAGAAAAGTTCATGCATCCAGGCTGTCCCATGGGTTTTGGAATGTATCATACAATGCTGCCCATGTGTCTGGGACTATTAAGCAGACCACCACCAACTTCCTGTTGTGCCTAGTGGCAAACAGGACTATGCTCAGGGTGCCCCCACAAAGACGTGAAGAGATCACTCCACATCTATCACCTGTGTCTGATAGCTGAGCTTGTCTGCCACAAGGTTCCAAGAACCCAGAATGTACCTGGTAGTCAGCTTTAGTGAGTGGGCCACCACCTACCCACGAACCTGCATTGTCAATTGGTGGAGAGAGAGAGAGAGAGAGAGAGAGAGAGAGAGAGAGAGAGAGAGAGAGAGAACAAACCTTCTTGCTTGTTGAAGTATACTGTGCCACTAACATAGTGTTGCCAGTCATGAACACTACAGAGTGCCCCATCACTCTGTCCTGGAACTCCTACAATACCAGAGATGCTACCTTCAATTTCCAAGACTTATGTTTAGGTCCTCTCTCATACATCTGACACCTATAACTCCACCAGGTGGGCATCCCACTCCTAATGAGATGCATCTGGGAACAGAAGCATCCCTGGAAGAGAAGTGCTAAGTGGCACTTCCACTGTGAGGTTCCTGTCGTTAAACAACCAGGCCACATTCTCTCTTACCTTCTATGAGAGAGGAACCACAGAAATTGGAGACCTCCACTGTAGGGAGCAGAGGTGAAGCCACTCATGACAGGTGACCTAAAACGACTCGCTACTGCCAAGTGGCTTGTTCCTGATGTGACAGGAACCAATACGCTACCTCCCTGAACCTGCCGAAGAGAGTCCAAAGGAAACACTTCCATTGCTGCCATATCCCTTTGATTGGGAGTGAGATCCAACTTCTCATAGTTTATCATATCACCCAAGTCACAAAACTTGATGCTCTCTGTGCTGTAGCAACTGCGACCAAAATATCATCAGGACTAGCCAATCACTGTGATACCTCAAAAGACATATACCATGCAAATGGGCCCCAAGCTGAAACCAACGTAAACACGTGAATATGGGGGGAGTAAAAAAAAATCCTGAGACAAAGTGCCCCGAATTGGTAGACCATCTTCAACGGGTATCTAGATACATGCATGAAGTCACCCTCTCTGATGGAATTTAACACACAGCAAACCATTTCAATCTTGAACTGCATCTGTTGTGTGAACTGATTCAGTGGAGAGAGGTCTATGATCAATCTCCAACTGTCTGTTACCTTCTCCACTAGAAACAGATGCTGTACAAACCTGGGGACCAATCATAGACGACTTCCAAAGCGCCTTCCATAAGCATCGCATTCACCTCCTCCCAGAGAGTGAGGTCCTTCAGTGAGCCAGGGTTATAAGCATAAAAGTGGACTGGTGAACCAGCAAGGTGTGTTGGAAACTCAAGGAAGTAGATATCCTTTCCACAGCATATCTATTACCCAAGTCTCCTCTCCATGTTGCTGCCATGTATCATAGTGACTTAGTGAATTGACAGGCAACACCCACTATTGGCAGCACGTGGGGAGGAATGCCACCTTAGCATCCTCCTCCTTTCTTCTTGCCCCTCCCTCCCTTACTAGGGTGGATAGGGACTGAAGGGAGCTCAACTGAGCACATTTCCCTACTGGGCCAAAGAATGAGGACCCCTATGAAGGGCAGAGAAAGCATGGGACTTTCTCTGATGGACCAGGTGGGGCTAAAGACCTGGAAGCAGTGACTAGTGAAGGCCAACAGGACTTGTATGACACTGCCTGGTGGATAAGCATGTCATTATTCTCAACATGTAACCTGTCCAACCAAGGTCTCTAACCTGCTCCAAGGGAAGAGGGAGGCAGACCCCAGTGCTGGTTCATTCCAGAGTGCCAGTACAGACTCGGGTCTGATACTCCTAGAGAGATGGGATCACACTGTATTCCACCTCTTTAGGACCAAGTTATACCACAGGTTTGTCTGGTGGGCCAGACAGATAATAGTTCCATCTCCAGACAGTAGCAATCTCCTATATACCAAGTCCTTGTCAGGAGTAAGACTTCCCAATGAGGATGACAATTAAGCTAATAATCATCAGCAATTATTATTATTATAATGCAGTTACTAAGTCCAATAGGTCACATTACTACACTCTCACTAGGTTTGTCCAAAGAATGTGTTTTTCAATGTGAACTGCAAATGGAACAAGTTAAAGCTGAAATTGGACAGCTAACTCAGAAGAGACTAAAAGGGGCAGATGAAAAGTACAAACACTGCCAAGAACCTTCAGTACACTTTACCACTTACAGAGTTGCAAAAGGCACAATGCAAGAAGGTCCAATCACTAATAAAAGTTTCAAAAACATAAAAAAATTATATGAAACTCTGAAAGGCATGTAGGTTACTAATGTGTAATTCTCTCCTATGCACAATAAGTAAGTCAATATTTCCAGCAACTTATTCAAGTAAAAAGATTAAATACTGTACCAAAACTACTCATATATATATAGTCTTGTAACATACACACTTCTCTTGCTATCATAAATACATTCCAGTATAAGGGTGTATATATTATTGGCACATGCACTGTACAGTAAACAGCCCCTATGTGCATTCTTACGACTCACGGATTTCTCTATGGAACATGTATACACATTATTCGCGGAAAAATCGTCCATTCGTAGTATTTTTCACAGAGAAATATTCACTAATTACTGTATTTTCATATCATTTTCATGACTAAATGCACTTTTTTTTTTTATAAAACTATTAAAATACTCAGGTACCCAGGTAGCGCTCGAGTTACAATCAGGCAGCGAGAGAGACCAAATTACAATAAACCAACTTCTTTTCCTCCATCTCTTTATCCCATCTTCTAGTTAAAAAAGTGAAGGAGAATGATAAAAAGTATTGTTAGTAACATTACACTCTTGCGTAAATGTGTACAGCCATAAACGACCGAACGAGAAACTGTTGTTTTGCTTATAACTGAATCGGATAACAAAGGCTGTTTTGCTTGTATTTCAACCATTGTACAGAAGTAAAAAATTACCGTAGTTATGCTACACATGACGTTAAGTAGAATAGGACTGATATATTTTTACATTATACCTTTATTCGCTATAGATAAAAGATTGGCAAGGAAATATACTGCTAAATTTATGCTGCAAGTTGCAGCTGAAGCTGAAAAGACAATGTTCAAGCTGCTAATGACTATAAATTACCATGCACCGGCAACATGGATGAAACTTGACTGTAAATAAAATTGGAGAGAAAGTATTTTAATCAAAACTACTGGACATGAAAGAACACATATTACGGCTGTTTTCATGCCGATAAAAGATAGATACGTTGAGCTCGTATTATGATGAAATCAAGTGAAAATAGAGAACAGAATCTTGATTTTTTTTTTACACAAAACAAACATGCCCCAAATGGCCAACGTCAACTATTAACGAAAAAAATAGCTAAATTAATTTCACGATGAGACGTATTTAAGTTATATTTCGAGTTAAAAACACTTCGTATAACGAAAAATAACCTTGTCCCATATAAATAAAGTATCTACATTCATTCACGTTAACTAGAAACAAGAAAAGCGCTCTGAACTGAGTCAAATACGCTGAAATAAACTTACCGCGCAATCGATTTCCAAACCAAAACACTGATCGCAATTTATTATACAAAATCAATATAAGAATATGTACAATATTATTGGACACAGTGTTGTAGTATTAGTATTAAAGTAGTTTAACCAGACCACTGAGCTGACTTTTAGCTATCATAGGGCTAGCCCATAGGATTAGAATACTGTACAATGCAGGTCTAGGCCTGAGGCCAAGCTCTGGACCCAATAGGTCATTCAGTACGATGATGAGCGAGTTAAAATGAAATTAAAAACTGCACATAGGCACATGTTCTAATAGTGCAACACATACACACAATAAATACATTTACTCATGGTTTCACACTAAAAAGGTATATTAAAATTCATAATAAGTTAAGTAATATTTAAAAAAAATAATTTAAATTCGACAAATGCTATAAGGGTCATGCTTTTATTATTTACTTATTTCTATATTTTATTAATTAAACCACAGTTCCTCATGAACAACAAAATCGGAACGACTGAAAAGGTAAAAGATTGACAAAATTTCCTTCATTGATTTATTTCCAAAAGTTGACAGTCGCTGTTGGTTATACTTTGGACACTCACATAACATGTCTGACCGTTATTATCACCTTGCACTCTGAGCACTCTGGAGCCAGGCCACGTGGGCTGCTCATTAAGTGTCCATGTGTCAGACGAGTATGGCCTATTCTGAGACATGTTAAGGTTTGGAGTGATTACCAATCACTATGGTCATCTGACCATAGAAAAGCAGGGTAAACACTCCAAATTCATTGCTGCCCATAAACCTGGTCCATAGATTGGGAGAATGTGGGGCAAAAAAGCTACACAAAGGATCAATGCACTCCTCAGAGAAAGCTAACACAGAGACAAGACAACGGGAACCTCGAGTTTATAGGAATGGCGCTCAGTGCCAGCCCTGCCCAGGAAATCAATCGCCATCCCCGCCCTACAGCAAAGGTGAAGGCATGCAGAAAGAAGCATAATAAGCCTTCTAATGCAGGGTATACTCCCCCTACTCTAAACTCACAGCCGTAGTCTGAGTGGAGGTGGATTTCAGGAGGAACAACTCAGAAGCAGATAACAAAGACTAAACCACATAGATCAGAGGAATACATATTACTACATAGCCTGTTCTTCCAATGAATACTAAGGAAGACTGTGAAAACAAGATCACCTTAAAAAAGTAAACCCTACTGTCACAGAACTTCCAAGTCACTAAATCTGTTGTACCTGAAAGGTAAATATATTAGTAAGTAGTATATCGGAGAACAATACAGTTGTTTTATAACTATCAGAAGCTGTTGCATTTCCAATGAAAACAAGAATTCATATTGGCAAGGAAAAAACAAACCTATATCCTTGTGAGAAAGCATGTTTGACCAACGGGTTTGAATAATCACAACACAAACACTGACCAAAACCAAAAAAGGAAAAGGAATGCTCAAGTTTAATCACCAAAAGTTCAAACAGCAAAAGTCAGGCAGAGAGTTCTGAAAGACGTCTGCACACGACGGCAGCCAGAAGCAAAGTGGAAAAGTGGAATGCAGATCAACAAGTGGGATGGGTTCCCCTACCTGTCAGCAGTTAACTACTTGTCAATAAAGTCTGAATGGCCATTCCAGCTCGCATTTGCAAGCAAAATCCTTTTGTTAAGAACAAAGGTTTGTATTTGTGTAAGAACAAAATAACTATATTTTTATTTTAAATGTGATCTGTGAACCCAATGAATTTGGATGTAGTGAGTTTCATGATTTCTCCATATTTATCAAAACTAATGACTTTTATGGTAAAATCAATTTTTTAGGTACTTACCCTCTATCACTTAGCTTTATATGCGACTCCTTGGCGCGGGTTCAAAAATTGTTAAAATTGAAACTGTTAACGAATGCTCCCAATAGTTACTCCCCCACCCTTTATAGGGTGGGAATAGGACAGTGTATGTTCTGGTTGCTCATTCTACTCTTAATCTCTAAAGAGGGGAGAAGGGAGGGTTTCAATGATAAAGGGCACAGTCCATGAACATCCTGGGATGTTAGTCCTCGTTTGGGAATCCCGGGACTGCCAGGCCTGTCAGCAGGAGGAGCCGATGGGACAGACAAGGCTGTGTCCGTGGAATTGCCAATGGAAAGGGGACACTGTCCCTGCCAATGCACTAGATACATTTGATGCAAAAGATTCAAACTTGTTACATAAAGATTCAATCTTCGATTTTACAAAATCAATATCAGACTGCATTGAATCTAACCCACTACCCTGAGCTGACTTAGTGGGTGTGGAAGGATGTGAATCTACCAGAGAAGAAGAATCAATAGAACTATTTATCTCTTGATCAGAAGTTAATTCTAAGGAAACTTAGATGCAAGACTAGCTGTTCTCTTTACACTCTTTCTAAGTCTCTTCTGCTCTCTTCTAATAAGGTACTTTACCATCTTCTCTATCTCTTCCAAAGACCTTTCCCTGCAATGATCACAACAGTAGTCCGAAGCACAAGTTACCCTACGATGATCAATGCATAATTCGTGTGTATCATACTTCAAAGAAACCAATCTGGTCTTGCAAATGCTTACCTTGCAAAGTCTAAGAGATTTTGATAAGGAAGATTGAGAAGAAGAATCCATAATGACATAACAAACTAAGTCTAGACGATCAAATTCGATAACCTTGAAAAAACAAACCAAAATTCAGAGCACTTGTCTACACTGCCGTCTGATTTTGCCAACAAGAGAAGAATGAGCAACCAAAACATTTATTGTCCTATATGTTGCTTTCTCCTCATTCTTTTGCTTCTGTTGCAGTGCCTGCAGCACTGAAGGTGCTGCTGATTTTGTGCATAGTGGTGTACTCTCTGTATGGCCTTGCCTCATCCTAAAATGGGAAGAAAGGTGCTGACCCTTCAGAGGAAACTTGAAATTGTCGGGAGGATTGAAGCAGGCTGGTCTATAAGATGTATCATGCAGACGTATAGCACTGTCTGTTCAACCCTGCAGCAAATCAAGAATGCCAAGAACAAGCTGAAGAAGCGTGTGATGGACTTTCAGAATATGACATCAAGAAGCCAAGCCTGCAAGGTGATGGTAAAACCCTGTCATGAATTGAACAGTCAACCATGATCTGGTTTAGTCAGCAAAGGGCAGCTGACATGAGTGTGGTGCTGAGCTGAAGGCAGCAGCTTGAAAGTCTGCATGCCTGCATGGGGTTGCAGACAATTAAGTCCAAAGGTGGGCTGTTTCAGTTCAAGATTCGACATGGGGTTTCTCACAAGACTCATGGCAAAGCCTTGGATGCTTCTGAGGAGGGAACAGAGGATTTTTGGCAGATATTACAAGATGTGGTAAAAAAAAGAGGAGGATTTGTTTTGGGTAAAATCTACAACGCTGATGAAACTGGTTTATTCTATCGCTGCTTACCGCAAACACCTTGGCTGATGAGAAGGAAAAGAATCTGCCCAGTAGAAAGCTTTCCAAGTAATGCATATCAGCTTTGTTATGTGCAAATGCTTCTGGGAGCCAACCATGTTCCCCGCATGGGTTGATGGATACACTCCCAGTGATTTGGTATCATTCAGCAAAGGCTTGGTTCACCTAATCTCTGAGCGGTTCCACAATCACTTCTGTAAGGACATTTGTCTTTAGACACAGGACCTTGGCATGGCTAGACATCGGGTGAAGGCTTTGCTTTTCTTGGACAATGTTCCTGCATGTTTTATCACAACCCAGATGGTTGATGATGACAGCAACCTTAGAGTCATGTTTTTGTCTCCTTATAAAACTCCACTCATGCAGCCAATGGACAAATGGTGTTATTGCTGCAATGAAATGGCTATGCCGGAGGAAGTTCCTCGGGGAGGTGATGGTGGTTGCCAAATACAAGCAGAAAGAGCAAGGCTTGGAAACATGGGATATACACACTGGAAAATAGGCTTGGAAACATGGGATATACACACTGGAAAATCTTTGAAGTTATGGTCACAAGATTTGACTAATATGCATGAGTTTTTAAATCAATTAGTTGTACAAGGCTTGTATTTTTTCAATATCCTTTCACAACTTGCCAGTTACCAAAACAATCCTATTGCCTGGAAGCCTCACTGGCAGTATTCTGCAAGAAGCCCTGCCAAATCTACAACAGCAGACTCGAAGGGGAGCAGATATCCTTTCACAGTACATCTACTACCCAGTATTACATCTACTACTCTGCCATGTTGCCTAATGGTTCCACAGGTGAACTCTTGCTATGAGCAGCTGGTGAGGAGAAAAGCCAGCTTCTTCTTGCCCTTACTGCCATTCCTAGAGTGGGAAGGCAATGGAAAGGGTTGGGACAAACCACCATTTTTCCGGGACAGAAGTAGTCTGGAGTCCTTGTTGAGAAGCAGAAGAAGACTGGGATTTCTTCTGCCCCAAAGAGGAAGGACCAGCCCAGAACAGGTTCATTACACAATGCCAACAACACTGGGAGCCAACACACCCTGAGAGTTGGGTCAACAACACTTCCAGCTGTCTGGTGGGCTAGGCAGGTAATAGCTCTACCTCCAGACAGCTCTAGTCTTTGGAATGTATCTGCCTCTGAGGTATTGAACCCCATGAGGAAACCAAATTCACCACAGCAAATGACCACAGGTCTATGCACGACAATGCTTATAACACTACCATGGCGGTGGCTCCATGGTGCTACCTCTAACTGAGAGAGAGACTCCTCACAATCAAAGGCATTTTAAGGACAGACTACGGGACAACTGCATCAATGCAAGGTCAACCTGGAGAGTCGGTATCACACTGTCTGAGGGAGTATAGCACTTCCTTTGGCAGGTCAAAAGTGAGGAAGTAACCTAAAAGACTGACTTGCAAGAGTTGTGGCCAAGGCAACCCAATCATAGGGTAGCCTACTAGAATAAGGAAAAACTGCTTGTATTATTAGGTTAAAATATTAGTGTTGGGAGAAACTTGAGTGTTACTAGGTTGAAACATTTAAATTAAGATTTCCTTGTGTTAACTTACTTAGGTTAGGACATTCAAGTTAAGGAAGATTTGACATTAATCAAAATTTAAATGAAGGTTTACCTAGCTGACTGGTTGGGTAGGGTTGCACTGTCACAAAGAATTGGACTGTCTAAAATGCATGAGTGTATGCATGAAGCGAAAGGTAAATTAGTAACGAATGTAGTGGTGGATCAGAATAAATATTGTAGTTTGGTAGACACGGGAGCACAAGTGTCGTTAGTGAGTAGTACAGTAGTTAGTGAATTGGAAAGGTGCGATTGGGATATAAAAAGAAAATCAACGAGTGTAAGGATACATGGTTTGGGACAAGGGAGTGTGTTAGTATGGGAGGAGGTACAATTAAAAATTCAGTTAGGGAATTTGAAATAATACATAATTTTGTAGTCATGGATGAGAATGATATGCCAACATGTTTTTATTAGGAATTGATTTTATGAGAATGCATGATATAAGTGTGGATGTCGGGGGGGGAATTTTAGGAAAGGGCGGCAGGGAAATAACGAAGGTTAAAGGAGGGGATGTGTCTAAAACTAGTTTTGTAGGTATGGTAGATATTGCAAGGAGTGAAAATGATTTGTTGAGTGAAGAGGAAATTAAGCAGATGCAAAATCAGTGCATGAAAATAAATATGTTAAGAGAGTGTGTGTTAGGGGTGTAAGATTAGGAAGTTGGCCGTCTGAGTTAGAAGTGTATAAGCGAAGTCTAGAGATTTGTCGTATGTAAAGGTATAGTTTATTTTTGCATCAGGAAGGGATATGGGATGGGGAAGTGTATGTGCCAGTATTTTCGGAAGACGCAGCTGTGGGTATGTGTTTATTGGTGCATAATAGGTTTGGGCATCTGGGGAAAAATAAATTATGGGAATGTATGAGAGAGAGATTGTATGTGCCTGGATTGAGTAAAATTTGTGCGGATGTAGCGATTACGTGTGCGGACTGTCAGAAGGGTAAGTATCAAAGTGTGCATGCGAATCCACCTGTGTTGCGATTGCAGATGAAAGAGTTATTTGAGATGGTTGTGATTGATTGTGTGTCGTTGCCTGTGACTGCTAGAGGACATGTGGGAATGGTTGTAATGGTAGATCATTTGAGTAAGTTTGCATATGCGGTAGCGATTCGGAACAAAAAGAGTGAGACTGTAGCGAGAATGGTGGGTCAAGTGATGTTGCCAATGTGTGTGTGCAAGCCGACGCGAATGTTGAGTGACAATGGGCCTGAATTTGTTGGATGGGAGTTTGAGCAAATGTTGCGTGATTGGGGCATAGAACATGTGTACTCTACGCCGTATATGCCCAGTGCGAATGGATTGGCGGAACGAACGGTGAAAACGTTGACAGAGATATTACGTATGATGAGTGAATGTGATAATGATTGGAATGTAAACGTTGGCGAGCGTTGTGGGTATACAACGCCACCGTGCATAAGGGTATTGGTATGTCTCCGTGTAAATATGTGTTAAATTTTGAAAAGATAGTGAGACCGAGATTGGGTCTATCTGATAATGATAGGGAGGTATGGAAGAAGGCGCATGAAAGGTTTGAAAGTTACAAGGTGGGCGAGAAAGTGTTGAAAGAAGTAATCGAGAAAGGGCGGTTGAATGTAAATAAAGTGCGTGGAAAATTTGAGGGTCCGTATGAGGTGTTGGAAGTTGGTCCCAGTGGGCTTAGTTATGTTGTAAGGGAAGTATGTGTAGATGGTAGTGTGAGAGAAATGCGAGCGCATCACAACCAATTGCGTAGATGGAAGGATGTACCGGAATATGTGAGAGAGAATGGGGTGTATAAATGGTTGAAATCGAATGTGGGTGAACCAAGTATGCATGAGAGCTTGTGTATGGAGGATCAGCAATTTGTTTTGATAGAGTATGGTAAAAAACGTAAGAAAGGGAAGAACGTAAGTAAACTGAATGGTCGTAAGTTGTGTGATAGGGGTGTGAGTGCCAAAGTGGAAATGAGTGATAAAGCGTGTAATACGGATGAATGGGATGGTATGGATAGAACATTATAGCATATGCGGGTTTGATATAACTGAGTTGACTGAACGTGTAGGGGTTAGTGAACGGTTGGAGGTGAGCGAAAGTGTAAGAGTAAGAGAGCGTAGCAGTGATAGACGAGTGATTGAAAGCATGAATGAATCGTTGCAAGAATTGGAAAGGTCAATGAGCGAATGGGATGGGTTAGTTGAAGAATTGGGGGAGGTATTTGGGAACGAGTTAGAGGGTATAGATGAGATTGTGGATGAAATTGAGAGTGGTAATAGTGAAGAAGATAGCGTGAATCTGAGAGAGAATGGAGGAGAAAATGTAAATCTGAATGTTGCTGGAAGAGAGAGCGAGTCTGAGAGAATGATTGCGTGCCCGCGAACGCGATCTAGAGGACCTGCTAGGGAGCATCCGTGGGTGTTGCGTAAGGCGATTTGAAAGAGGTGTGAAAGGTGTTGGTTGGGAAATGCTAAAAGGGGGGAGAAATATAGAGGGATCAGAAATTTGTTTTTATTTAGCATTTCCCAACGTTTTGTGAGAGAGAGAGAGAGAGAGAGAGAGAGAGAGAGAGAGAGAGAGAGAGAGAGAGAGAGAGAGAGAGAGTGTAATTGTCATTGTGAGTGGTTCGGTTGTTGGAGTTGGTTTTACGGCTGTCTCTCTGTCTGTCGGTCTGTCGGGAGTTTTTCGGTTTTTTGGGGAAGTCTTGGGCAGTTGAGGTCCAACCTTGAAAGTGAACGGGGAGTACGTCTGTTTTTTTGGGACCACATTAATGGTTCATGTGTCTCTTCTTTTTTTTGTTGATTCGTTGTTGGTGGAGGGTCGGTTTAAGTTTTTTGTTTCGTGGGTGTGTGCTGTGATTGGCGACCGTGGACCTTATCCATCTCCAGCAACCGAAGATCAGGGTGAGTGTTGCGTGTTGTGTTGTTTGTGAGTGTGAATTCCGCCACAGCTGACTCACATGCACGTGTGCCCATAGGACTGCCATGCGGTCCCTTACAATACTCCCCAACAAGCAAGGCCCCGACAGCGGAAATCGTCTTGCTGACAATTCAAATGGGCGCGAAGGGCTTGGGCTTTGGGGGGCAGCAAGACGAAGGGCGACATTGGCCAGCAGGAACTCAAGGAGGACGGCAGCGGGTTGAAGGATGATGTCGGCTGATCCTTCGGTAACCAGCTTGAGGGGGACGGCAGCAGGCTTAAGGATGACATCGACTGATCCTTTGGTAGCCAGCTCGAGGGGGACGGCAGCAGGCTGAAGGATGACGTTGGCTAGTCCTTTGTTGGTCAGCTCGTCTGGTACGAGTTCGGGGGCAGCACCAGGCTGCCTGGAGGAGGCGTCCAGGGCTCCGGTGGTGGGGTGGGTCATCTCGGAGGGTTGGACATCTACTGAAGGCTCGGGAACGACGGGAGGCTCAGTCGAGGAGGCGGCGAAGGGTTCGTAGGCACGTGGGTCGTCATCGTGGGTCCTTCAGGTCACTCCGGGGTCACCAGTGTAAGGAAGGTATTGAGTGACATACTGGCTGGGTGTTGTCTAGTTTATTAGTGGTTCCTTACTGAATTAAATGTACAGAATCTTCAAGGTTGTTACTGGCTGGTGTGAGCCACAATGCAGTTCTACACACAGACAAGGCAAAACAGAGTTTATGTTTCGGACATCTGTGCTTGTCGACAGACAAACAAATGGCGATTGTGAGAGACATAATAAACGTACAATGATAAAACATATATCAATGGAAAGGCCAGAAATTTCCACATATGGACATTTGCATGAGATTCGAGACAGACTAATGAATACAATGCAGTAGCATAATATATGTGAAATGGTGAGAGGCTTGGCATCTTCACAAACAGAAACATACATACAGTTTGATACAGAAAATTTGGTGGAACATTAAGAGTACATGATTGGAATGCTTGCATGGCAATGCAATGCTCTCTCCTTCCCTGCTCATGCTGGGGCTTGCTACCAGTGTGCACCACACCAGTAGGTAGCACCAATACACCTGGGTCTCATGGCACCCAAGGAAGCAGCACCACATGCAGTGGTTTGTAAAGCACTGCTAGGAAGAACCCATCAGTCTCCTTCATGGAGGAGGAAGACCAACCACCCACAGTCTTACTAGATTTCTTGCAGGGACTAATAGATGCAGTTAGAATTATCTAACTCAAATCAATTTTAGGGAAGTCTTTATCTCTCAACTTATCTGCACCGTCTTCTAGATCAATTTCTTCATATTCTTCGAATTTCAAAATTCTTGAATTCACTCTTTAAGCGAAAGAACACCCGTTCTTTTGTCCGACTGGTACCGCAAGACTGAAGACTCCTTGTCGGACCAAAACCGCCAACAACTCAGTTTTCTTGTCCGAAACTCTCGAACAACGTTGAAAAATAAAGACGGGAAAACAAAACTGTTTCCTTATAAGGAATACATTTAACATTAAATTAATTAATTCAATTAGAATACAAAAAGGGGAAAGTTAAGAATTTACATTTAATATTAACAAACGGCAATCATTCAGTTTACTTTCCGTCCATAAACGAACACCTAAAATGGGGACAAAAAGTAAGAACCAAACGAACTAGTCAATTCGACTATTCTCCCACGAATGAAATTACCATTCTCCAATTAACTATTTCTACAATGCAATGGCCTTCTTCCTCTTCTGCTTAGAAGCTTTAGAGGTAGTCAGTGAGGAGGTGGAGGAACCAGATGACGATGACTTCCTTCTGAACTTCTTTGACTTCTTCCTCATGGCCAGGTCCAATGTTGAGTTCAATTTTGATGAGATTGCAAAAGACTGCCCCTGCAGAAGGGGACAATTCCTTGGGAAACATCACGGAAGATGCATGTGGGGTTATCATGTAAGTATGGGCAGTTGGAGCACCTGAAGAAATTGTGACTGTCAAAGTTATCGTGGTCACTGTCAAAGTGGTAACAGGATTCAACTCTCTGAGGAGAGTTGACCAAGCAAGGCAGAAATACTAGGCTCTACTGAGAGACCTAGGTTTGTTAGTCTTGAACACACCAACAATCAGGCTATTTCTTGGAACAATGTACAAGCTTAAAACTAATGGCAACATTTGTCCTCGGGTTAGTACAGGAGACCTCCTCCCTTCCAGAAAGAGAGGGCTAGCCAGAGGAAACTCATCCTCCCAATGGCAGAAAACCTTGAGAGATAATACAGAGTGGGCTATCCTTCCCCCCCCCCCCCACAGGGGTTCTCTACCAGAACTTGTTCAGGAGGTACACCTTAAGGAGAATCTAACCCCGTTTAAGCATAGCAACAATGGGCAGAGGCTTGGAAGGAGGAAGGACGGTGCCAAAGAGCTTCCTTGGTGTCGTAGGATGCATGCTGCCCTCCAAAGACATGGGGAAACTACTTAAGCTCCTTCCTCCTCTTCACTGCAAACTTAACCCAATGTTCGAACAGCCCACTTTTGACACTCCCGACAAGGACTGTTACAGGTGCTGATGTGACTCCTGCAAGAAACACATGAGTGAGAATCAATTCTTAAAGAGGGCAGAAATTTATCAAAGGGCTTCTTTGTCCCTGAGCACCGCCTCATGATTACTGCTGGCTTCACATCTTTCCCTAAAGCAGGCTAAATGGTTGATGAGTTTGATCTTTATCCATCGCCAACCACATAACAGCAGAAATCGGGCAGAGGGCAGAAGAGACGTCTATACTAAACAGTGGCTGGAAGCAAGGTAGAGCAAAGACTGACAGGTGGGAGGGCTTTCCCTACCTGTCAGTAGTTAACTACCTTGTCAATAAGTCTAATTTTCCATTTCCAGCCTCTGCTTAAAGCAGCCTCCAATCAAAAGAACGAAGGTTTGTATTTGTGTAGGAACGAATGACAAATCAATAAAATGGACATCTATCCTACACACTACTCAGTAGTTTAGGTCAACTGTACAGTATGACCAAAATTACACAAGAATCTAATTTATCTGATCTTGCAAAATATACAGGTATGCTTTAGGGAAGAGATAGAATTCAGTCACCTGTATCAACATAATGGTAAAACAATCATAAATCACACACATATATGGAATATATAATATTGGCATAAAGCCAAGCACTGGGATCCATAGGATTCAGCACTATGAGAATGAATGAAAATGGAAATGATGTAAATAATGAGTTCATAATAGACATTCTAAAGGTCAATGTTAAAAAAGGTAAATTTGAAGATTTAATTTCTAATGGAATTAAAACTTCCATAAATAAGATAAAAAAAAGACATATCGATATAAAATTATAAGACATTTTTATAAAAGCCACAAACCTTTGAAAAACTCAAAACAAGGCCAACGTCAATGTTGTCTCCTAAAATTTGTCATGGTTTTACCATCTAGATGGTACATCTGCCTCTCATTTGCATACCTGGTGCAGTGGACCAGAATGTGCTCAACTGAAATCATTACATGCATGCTTCATGCTGGAAAAAATTCTTATACCAACAACAAATATTTACCCAGTGATGGATAGATAAGGGGGCACATTTCACAAAAAGACTTATGACCTTGAGACATGTGCCTTGTATTCAGTCATTAGATCCAGATAGCTTATTTAATCTTAAAATAACATGAATGTACAGGAAATGTTGATCACTGAGCATACCAAGAACTTTTGCTTACAAAAGACCAAAGTGGGGGGGGGGATTCTGGCAGGGCAAACAACCTCTCAGGAGAGACACTGAATCTTAGATAGTTATGTTGTGACATCTTTTTAATCGAACATGAATGCTTGTGACAGTAGATGGCATGTGAATAAAGACATACAATTCCCATTTCTTCTATAGTTGTACTTACATCATTGATATTAAGTATGAATAAATATAGTGAAAACAAATCAAATATCCTAAGATATTCTTAAGGTTTACGAAGTTACAATGGTTATGTTAGTCAAAAACATTTACTCACATATTAAAAGGTATTGGTTACAAAGGTTAGCATGGTCAAGGGGAGGTACAACCTACCCACACCCCCCCCCCACCGTTTGCCAGACAGGAACCAGCAAACCAAGTTAGGTCAGGTTAGGATGCATTCTTATATTTCCCTATATATAATTTGTGGTTCTCTAGTTTAAGTTGAGTGGGGCAACAAGGGTAGAACAAGGTTTCTCCATTCAAGTACGAACAATGCTTCAAGTTAGGTTAGGTTAGGAGAGGTTGGGTAAAGGCTTATTCATATATATTTCACAAGCTTTTTGTATTACCACAGCCAAAAAATCCAAGCTTCCCACAACAGTCCACCCATACCTGTAGGGTGTATGGTTATTGTAAGATAAAGGGTACAAAGAATATAACAAGTAATATTAAGTTATAAAATGGAAAAGCTACACAGAAAAAAAATTAAGTACTCTTTTGATTTCTGACAATCAATCAATTAGGACTGCTTGACTAAGACTTGCCCCTAATGTTAGCGCGAGGCAAATAACATACAAATTTGTAACATAGCACCAAAGTTCCAAAATTCAATTAACTTCTTTTTCTAGGCTTACTTCTAGGCACAAGGCTTTCGGCCTAATTACAGTAAGTTAACTTTGAACCCATAACTTTTAACTAGGATCTGGGAGCCTTGGAATACTAAAAACGGGCCTAACCTTGAGCCTAACTGGCCGTTTAAAATGTTGGTAAAATTTTATAAGTTGCCAATAAGACTCCAGCCAGCCATTTTTGCACGGAAAACCATTTTGGGTTTTTCATGCAAAAATAACTAGGAAATGATAGGGCACTAAAAGAACCTTAAAATACCAATTTAACTTAACCTAGGGGAGTTTACTGGTTACAATTGCCATATTAGCTATGGAGGGGGAGGGGTGGTATTCTTACCTTATGTCGTAATTTTATTAATTTTTTATCATTTGCCCATAGTGTTTATGGGGTTCAAAATAATGAGAATGAAGAGCTCTTTTAAAAAAATATGTTGGTTACAATTCCATAGCGTGTCTTGGCAACTTATAAAATAATACCATAAGGTTCTGCTGGCTTAGTCGAAGTTTGCTGGATACGGTTTAGACTTAGGTGGTTTAAAAAATTAGCAAGTAGCCTAACCTAGGCTATTCCTAGTGAGGATGTCCTCATTGCTTATATACATTACGGCTAATGTAGATTTAAAAAAAAAACTATTGGCCTATATCGTTAAAGGTTTAGTCTGCAGAGTTTCTGAGTGAGTACAGCGATAACAGTAAATTAAACTAATTGTTAAAACTTGAATTCTAAATCGTCCTGACCCTGTTCAGGATTAATTTTAAATCGTCAGAAATTCTGTGCCTCACTTCTGCTATATCCGCAATATAAGATGGGCGGCCTTACAAAAGAATGACTTTGCACAAATCCTTTCAACTTTTCCGAAATACAGTCAGATTAAGCGTAGCTTGGAGCCTACCTTAGGCCTAGGCCTACATAACCAAAGTGCAGACTACAGACACAACGGCTACAAGATTTTACTCTTCTTACCTAATTCCAATGAATATGAAGGTAGTCACTTCAATGATTCTCCGTGCTTCGCTTCCTTCAGAATCTTGATAATTTAAAACGGCCGCAATTAACTTCGGACGCACATAAACGGACACTTAAAAACCTCACAGACAAAACCAAATCACACAACTCCCTCAGCGGTAAGAATGAAACGAGAATCTGTTGTCCTAGAAAGTTATTTTATCTAACCCTACAAATTCAGTACGTAGCAATGATGAAATGTATAAGGATACTTCAACTACATGCTAAAAGAAATATATGAGGCTTATTAACGGATAATTTGGATTCTCGTTTGAGATTAACAACATTGTACTTTGACGTGCTTGATGTGTTGTTTAGATGTACCTGTGTCTGTGTTTGTTAAACTGTGTTTGTGATACTATAATTCTAATATAACCACTACTTTCCCGGGTGACTTTCGGCTGTTTGTTATCTAGGTGACTATTGCAAAGTGTGATCCAAAACTTGGCATTATTTTGTAGCTGTCTCTTAAATGAATGGCAAATATGAAGTAGATCTCAGTGAGGTACACTAATGTTACCTTTCTCTCTCTCTCTCTCTCTCTCTCTCTCTCTCTCTCTCTCTCTCTCTCTCTCTCTCTCTCTCTCTCTCTCTCTCTCTCATAGGCTAATATGTTAGCGTGTCATTCGAGATGAATTTGGAATCAGTCATTTTCGACAAAAAAAACCTTGGTTTTGGTTCTGACATTGGTAAATGTCACCCAACATTTGGTAGCAATGGTTAATTTTGTAAAATTTAGGCCGTTGCTGCGTTCTTGTACACATAGACAGCAATAACTGACAAAGTGCACAGAGGTGTCTGCTGTATAGCAATAACAAAATAATAAGATTACCGGGAGAAAAGGAAATATCAAGGCAAAAAGTGGGAAATAGCCCTTGACAGTTGCAAGAAACTCCCCAACCTGACTGTTCGTAGCCTATCTTTACCGAGGACAGTGCATGGACCAGACCAGACGGGGCTTCGCCCTCCTGGGACCCCTTCACCTGTGTCAGTGTGTGAACAAGTGGTAATTATAGGGATGCATAACTATTTAACCCGACCTAAGACTCCACATCTTACCAGGGACATGGTTGGTGCTGATGTGGGTCTGGGCCCTTCTTGATACCCAACACACCTCTGTCCCATAATAGTAGCCTCACACCTAAGGGAAGGGGAGATGTCTCTAGATATCCAGAAACATTAATTATGATCTGTGCAACCTTACTAGTATCTCATGAATAGTTTTGGGAAATCTTGTCATTTTAAATGATTTAAATCAATAAAAAATTTAAGTGACAAAGAAAAAAAGTTTTTTTTTTTTATTAAAATCAAAACTTTCCCACCGTGGTCTTTTATATTTGTTAGATATCAAGTAGGCTTACGTGTGAATAGGGACTTTGCTTCACATAAGTAAACAGCAAAATAGAATGTATGCTTACTGGTGCTTGCAACTTAGCCTAAGTGGGAAGTAACCTATGTTAGGATATAAAGTTATGTTGCCAATAAGCATTACACATTGGTTGTAGTCTTTTGTTAAAATTTAACCAAATTCTGCCCAAGATTGTCAGGTGTGAGGTACGTAGATAAATAAGAGAAGTGAGTGAATGTGTAAGTTATAAAGCTTTTAGAAACATGACTTTACCAGTGAGCAACCTAAGATCAGTATTATGAAAGAAAATTACTTGGTATTGTTTTCTGAAAAAATCAGTTTCCCCCTGTTGACCTAGATGTGTAAAGTACTTGGTAGTTAATCAACTTTGATAGTTTGCAGCTAGGTAGTAGAGTAGGACATGAGCTAGCAACTTACCTCAAAAAGACTCCTTGAGATCTGAAAGTGTAGTGAAGGAAAAATCAAGATTATCTTGGGTACAGTTGCAAGACAGATGAGGGATTTTATGCAGGATTACAGGAGGATGCGTAAGATGGTAAAGAGAAGGAGAGAGAAAATGTCATCTGAAGAAGTGTGGAGAAAATTTGAGAATAAGTTGTTCTGCTAGGAACTAAAGCCCTGAGCAAATGGATTATAGAATAAAGTATGCAAGTGGAAGAATGCTGTCTGAAGAGAATGTATACCTGGGTCCATGTAGTGAGCATTCTGAGGATCTATGGAATATGAAAGATAAAAAAAATGACAATGGCAGAACTGAATGATGCAAGGGTGGAAAGGTTTAGAGTCAGTTTGAGAATATGTGTGAAAGTTATTGTTGAGGATATAAGGAGGGCAAATAAGAGGCAGAAAAATGGGGAGACACGAAGTGAAGTGTGGTGTTGAAAGCATGATTGAGTGGTCAACAAGGGTGTGTCTTGATAAGGAAAAGGTTCTAAGGGTGAGAGGTAGAGGAATAATTATTCCTTTGTAAAGGGGTAAAGGTGATAGAGGAGACTAGGAATCGTAGGGCATAACTGTGCTTAGTATACCAGGAAAGGTGTATGATTGAAAAGGTAAGAAAGTGAAAAGAGATTTGATAGGGAAGAGACTTAAGTGTTGTCTCAGACAGGTTAATGGCTATAACATAAATTGTTTGTTTTGGGAACAGTTAACATGAAAAATTTAAAAGTAGAAGAGAAAGGCTGCATTTGGTATACATAGATCTAGATAAACACCATGATTAGTTTATAGAAAGGCAGCATGGAGGGTTTGGAGGATATATAGTACTGAGATTAAATTGCTGCGAGTTTAAACAGATTTTGTGAAAGAAAGAAGCATATGTATTAGTGTGTTTAGGTGGAAGAATGGCTGGGACAAGGGTTTTTTTTTTTTTTATTTCCATAGCTGTTTAATATTTTTAGGGATGGAATGACATGGGAATTTAGAGATAGGACTGATTAGATGTAGGTGCATGGTTGTGGGATAAGAGGATGGGCCATGAATGGTGTGTGGAACAGCTTATGTTCAGTGATGATGCAGTACTGGTTGGGAGAAGTAGCAAGAAACTGTAGAGATTAGTGAAAGAGTTGGGTGTTTGCAGGAAGAGAAAGTTAAAGAAAGTTAAAGAGTAAAAATGAGGTTAAATGGAAACCAGGAAGTTAGGGCAGTGAATATCAATATGGATAGTGAGAAAATAGAAACAATTGATTCTTATAAGTATTTGAGTGTAATACTGGTAGGTTGAGAGAAGAGCTAGGTTACAAATTGGTGTAGCAAGAAGATAGCAGGATGTTCTTAAGATGAGAAGGAAACCTGAAGTAAAAAAAAAGGTGAAAGCTAGTAACCACGCTTCAACAACCAAACCAGCTTTTACCATAAATACACAAATTTTGACATCTTATTTTTCCAAGATATAAATACCAGAGCCTTTTATGTGGGAAAGTTTCTCAGTGGAAGCTGGAATCAGTCATTGAAACTTGGTAACAAGATGGTTAATTGGCAGTAGGTGGGCGTGTTGTTAGAAGCCCCAACTTACCTATCATTATCAAGCACATTTTTCTCTGGCATCAAGACTATGCAGGGTGGCTGAGGTGGGATTATGATAAAAGGGCTTGTTTTCTGAGGGAATGCAAATCGTTGACTTTAAGTTGGGATTCATTGATGTGTGGGAAGGTTGTCACTAAACTGACTGGCAAGGTGAATCTCCATCCAGAAATGTCACATTCCTGGTCATGATAGCAAGGAAGCAATGATACATGTAACCTCCTATATGATCTAGCTTAGGGAGGCAAGATCAGTAAGATTGTGAGCTCAAGTGAGAAATGTCTGGACTTAAACTTATTCAGGATAACCTTGGAGAACCAAGTGTAGCCCTAAGAGGGGTGGCACAAACTGGAAGCCATATAGGATCTAGTCAGTATAGCCATTTGATGGGATTAGATGAAAGCTTTACTTCGTCACCAAGAAGTTGGGTTTGTGTTAGGTAGTACTGCCCAGCTAACATGCACAAAAGCATTTTTTCTGGATTACTATCAACAAAGTCCCAGGGAGAGGGGTTATAAATCTTCTGAATCTCTTATCAGGTATTGAGAATTTTGATTTTTAGTCACAAACTCAGGAATAAACAAGAATAAGAGTAATTCACAACCCTCTGAGTGACAAGATAAGAAAGGCATGTAACTTTCCAACATCATTGGTGAGGCTAGCTATCCTTCCCCAAGGGCTATCATGGCACCTGAGTTAGGTTGGGGGATGAGTCATGTTCGCCCCTGGAAACAGCTTCTTTCACTGGAGAAGAGAGATCTGTGCCCTGGAGAAGAGAGATCTTTACCCTTCAGTTGGCCAGCCTGGCTGTAGATGGAGTGATAACCTCTTACCTTAGGGACTGTGGAAATTGTCTTCATGAAGGCAGATCAGGAAGTCTGTGATCCACACAGTTGTGCTCCAGCCAGATGGCCCACATCCAGTGGTACATGTTAGTAGAGGATGGATACTGCTGTTTTCTGATCACTATTATGATTGGGTTTTAGCACTCTTCTATTTTGATACTGCTACTATGACAGGAGAAACTGGTCTGGCACTGGGACTGTACTTTCAGATTCTTTGGATTTTTGGGGCACAGTATTCTTTAGGCTGATAATCATTCAAATGATTGTAGGTTGGCCAAGGCACCAGCTGCCTGTTAAGGTAGTACCATGAGAGAAATTAAAGTCCCTTCTAAGGCTGGCCAGTATAGCCTATTGGTGGATCTCTCTCTGGTCATGGACTTTTTTTTTTTTTTATGCCTACACCAACTCAGAATAGTCTGGTATATTCATTACATGCTGTTGACACACTTGAAAACACTGAACACCCTACACTCCTTACCCTTTTTGATCTGTGTTTTATTGTGTAGAGGAGACTCACTAGCCTGGTAGGCATCTCTTCTAGGAGAAAGCCACTCCAAAATAAAACAGTGTTCTTCACTCTTGGAACGGGCTATAGCCTTCCACTGTCTTGGATTGAAGTTTACTTAATTGCAGGTACACTCGAGCACACTTTTCTGTCAGTTCCCTGTTCCTCTTGTCTTTCAAATAGTGTGTAGGGTAGGTTAAATAGAAGGGCAGAGGATGGCTGGTAGTTTAGCATGAGGTTCTGTCATCCGTGTCATTTTCTTTTTCTTTATCTTTTACCCATGACTTCATTTTCAAAGCCATCACTGCTGCCCTTCCTTCACTTGTCTAGAAAGTCTGAAGGTAGATGTATTTGGCCTTACTGGGTGTGCTGGGTCTTCCCAGTTGACCAATTTAATTCCAGTGATAATTTTGTCTTTGTTTTTACATGGATACAAACCTATTCTTTATGTAGGATTTGGCTGTAAGCACAAGCTGGAAAAGGCAGTTTAAAACTTGATGACGAGGTAGTTATCTGTCAAGTCATAGGGGGAAGCCTTGCTCACCTGTTGGTCTTCACTCCACTGCTTCTGGATGCTGTCATGTGCAGATATCATTCTCTGACTCTGCACCAACCTTTGCAGTTTTGTTTGTTAATAAACTTGAATTTTTTAAAGAACCTTACCTCTCCATTATATAACTTTTACTTCTGTACCAGCAGTAGTTCGACAGATGGGGAAAAAACATGAATAATTGGTTTTTTATTAGTATCCACCTTCTATCCATCTACTTCTCTCACCCCCACCAGGGGACCAATAGGTACAAACACTCACAGCCGGTCATTCTACTTCTTTGCTGGTTTCGGTAGGAACAGATTGTTGTACAGTAAAGCCTTGTATTCGTGGTCTCATGATTCATGGACTCACCTATTCGCAGATTTGTCTGTGGAACATATATATACACATTACAGTAAACTCCCCCGTATTCACAGGGGATGCGTACTGCACCCCCCTGCGAAAAGCTAAAATCCGCAAATACTTAAAACCCCTCTAAAAACACTTAGTACTGCCTATTTTGATATTTTTTAAACACAAAAACCCCTCTAAAAATACTTATACCTGAGTATTTTAATAGTTTTATCACAAAAAGTGCATTTAGTCATGAAAAGGATATGAAAATACAATAATTAGTGAATATTTCTCAGTGAAAAATACCGCGAGTGGGCGAATTTTACTCAAATAATAGGTAGATACGTTCCACAGAGAAATCCGCGAATACATGAGTCCACAAATATTGAGACCGTGAATAAGGGGGTTTACTGTATTCACTGAAAATTAGCCCATTCACGGTATTTTTCACTGATAAATGTTCACTAATTACTGTATTTGCATGTCATTTTCATGACTAAATGCACTTTTTGTGATAAAACTATTAAAATATTCAGGTACCCAGGTAGTGCTCGAGTAATGATAATTCGCCTTGCGATAATTCGACTTTGTGATGGGGTAAACAGTTAATACCAACACGACAATATTTAGAAAATATTTTTTAATTTCCCATGGGTGCAGGCAGCAGTGTACAATCAGGCAGCGAGAGAGACCAAATTACAATAGACCACCTTCTTTTCTTCCATCTCTTTAATCCATCTTCTAGTTAAAAAAGTAAAGGAGAATGATAAAAGTATTGTTAGTAACTTTAACTCTTGCGTAAATGCGTACAGCTTATAACCAAATCGGATAACATCAGCTGTTTTGCTTGTATTTCAACCATCGTACGGATAATAAACAATTACCGTAGTTATAGTACAAATGACTTTCAGTAGATTAGGACTGATATATTTTTACATTATACCCTTATTCGGTATGGATAAAAGATCGGCCAGGAAATAAACTGCTAAATTTAAGCTGCAAGTTGTAGCTGAAGCTGAGAAAAAACAATGTTCAAGCTGCTAAGTGACTATTGATTATCGTGCATTAACATCATGGATGAAACTAGACCGTAAATAAAATTGGAGAGGAAGTATTTTAATCAAAACTACTGGGCATGAAAGAACACATTACTGCTGTTTTCATGCCGATAAAAGGTAAATACGTAAAGCTTGTATTATGATGAAATCAAGTGAAAATAACTAACGGAAACTCAATTTTTTTTACACAAAACAAACATGCCCCCAAACGGTCAACGTCATCTATTAATGAAAAAAATAGCTAAATTAATTTCACAACGAGACGTATTTACGTTATATTTCAACTCAAAAGCACTTCGTATAACGAAAAATAACCTTGTCCCCATATAAATAAAGTATCTAGAGATTCATTTATGCTAACTAGAAGCAAGAAAAGTGCTCTGAACTGAGTTAAATATGGCAAAATAAACTTACTATGATCGCAATTTATAATACAAAAGCAACATAAGCATGTATATACAATATTGTTGGATACAGTGAAGTAAGGCATAACATTTTAAAAGATCCATGGAAAAGATGCATATTCATTATGTATATGTTTGTATAATATGATATTAATATGTGAATATATAGTACAGTATAATGTAGGCTAGGCTACCGTATATTTATATGGTAGGTTAAGCTAATTACTTGTTTGTTATTCAATTTCTCTTTATATTGAATTATCATAAGTCAATCTGCATGAACCTTCAGAATTAGCCGATATTAATAATTATTATACTGTATATGTATAGAGTATACTTTATAGTTTAGGCTAGGCTACAGTGTATGTATCCATGGTACTGAATACCCTAGTGTAGGCTAGGCTATATTTGAGATATGTTTTTCCAACAAACGATGTATTTTTTGGAACCTAACCCCATCATAAGTAGGATAATATCTGGTATAAATATTTTTAGAGTTTTTTTGTGTTTGAACTATCAAAACAGTTCTAAGTGTTTTTAGAAGGGTTTTAAGTATTCACGGATTTTAGCTATTCGCGGAGGTGTCTGGTACGCATCCCCATGAATACTGGGTGTTTACTGTACATATATGCATATATTGTATATATATATATGTTACATAATGTGTTGGTTTATATTTATAAATAATATATGACATCACTAATTATTTTTTATCCAGCTAGATGTTGATATCTTTATTGTTTATTCTTTTTACTCAGACTAGGGAAGACCCTACTTTGGACAGAAGCAGGGACAATTGTGGCATTTCCTTGAGTTGAGAACACTTGTTCTGTGAATAGGAACACTGTGATAAATCTGATTGTAGGCATATTCTTGACTTAGAACAGAAAATTACCAAGACAGTATATAACAGTAATGGCTCTGAATTTTCAACATTTTATGATTGGAAGAGAGTTTCAAGTTTATAAGAATTGATAAATCTGATTTTGGGTTTTATGTAGGTAGGGATATTCTTGACTTAGCAAATATAAAAACAGAAAGTTACAACCATTACAAATAAAATGGCAAAACAGTATTTGGAAAAACATCATCCACATAACTTACAGGTCTTCTGATTGATTAGGTGGGTGTTTTCAGTCCAAAATATAATCAACAATATCAACCTTGGAAATTGGTTATGAACCCTAACATCTCTCATTTTATGATTGGAAGAGACAAAATATAAATCCAAGTAACTTGTCAAGTTTAGGGGGAAAAAAAAATTCCATTTGAATTTTAATTTTTGATTTTTATGGATGTTTTTAATCGTGGAAACCTTGGTGGCTGTATGGGAGGATTGATTTTGGTTTTATTTTTGCCTCAATTGTCAATATTTTCCTAGAACTCAATTCTAAAGAAAGTCCTTCTAAAATTTCACATGCTAAAGTTTTCTAAACTTCCACATAATACTGATGTTCACATTGACACCATAACCATCATATGCTAGAGTGAGGTTTGTCTGGTGTGGACTGAGGGTCTATCCTCAAGTTTGCAAGAGTTTCAACTATTAATGTTTTCAGAGGCAGTGGTTAGTTTCTCTCTTCTGGAGTTGGGCTGGAGGTATTTCCTGAGCATGCACCTCTATATGCAACTTCATTAAGTTCTTAGTTTCCTAGTTACTCTAAATGCTGTCAGTCCCAGATATTACAGATTTTAGGTCGTTGTTGTCCTATGTTTTAGGTAACGCTCTAATAGACATTGCTTACAACCTGGACCACAGGAGGTCTTTAGGTTGGGTGTAATTAAGGTGCTTGGTACTCCGTAACTCTTTTTGGGAACCTTGATGGATTTAGTTTTTGCCTCCAAAGCTGTTTGAGTCTTCATTAAAAGCCTCTTGAAGCAATTAACCCTCTCTTGCCAGCCCTGAGACTTGTGATATGTTAAGAAAATTACATGTGTTGCAGAATGTTGGCTTTTGCATTGAAGATTCTAGTCTTTTTTTTTTTTTTTTTCCTGACCTAGGTTGAGAGCAAAAATATCTATTTTGAGGTTTTCCCTTCTCATGGTTGTTAATGCAGACTGGACCTTATTTAAAGGTAATGAGTTTGACACTTTTATACCATATAAGGGCAGTTAGAGTGTACTCAAATAGAGTAAGCCTGTTAGAGACAATAATAATCATTTAATGTTTAAAGAGGAGTGAACACAACTACTGTATGTCTAAATGCTCTGCCCCTTTTTCTGTTATTTAGTCAAATTAACACACATAACCTCATCCTGAGTTATTACCTTACTGGGGGTAATAATTCATTATAAAAATTTTAGTGGATGTACTCAGTCACTGAGATAAGTAATAGCAATGGAAGGGGCTCAACATCTAGAGGTTGGTTGTAGACAGTGGGCTGTGGGCATCCCCTGTTATGAACCTGTATGAGAGTAAGGGGAGTTGGCATTTTGCTAATTTTTGTTCACTGTTGCAAGGTCCTCAAGCTTGGGCAGGGACACCAAGCTGTCCCCTGGTTAGGTCTAGACTGTAATGCCTTTCCTACTCTTGCTATGTTTCAGGAAGTCATCAGTGTATTGGGGCAACTTTGTAAGTTGTCTGTTGGTGTTGGTTACCCTGGGTGATCAGGGAAGGATATGTTTCCAGTTTCTTTGAGTGGTGGATGCAAGGGACAGAGAGATGAATGGTTTCGTCACAATCCCACAGGCTACAGATGGCTGTGTGGTATGGTCCATGGTTCTGGTGAGCTCAAGGTGGGATCTCGCAGTAATGCCATTATCAGTGCTGGGAGAGAATCTACTAATCGGTTCTGCCAACACCAGTGGTCAGGGTGTAAGTCATGGTCCCACATTAGGGTTTTTTTTCTAACACTGATACCTCTATAATCAATGTGGTTAGGTTTCTGTTGTTTCTCAAGCATGAGGAAACTTCTTGGTAGCAGTCTTTAAGGCTAAAAGGCCATGTTGGCATTGGCTATAGGCTTGTCTGAAGACAAAGACATCTAGAAGTTTTTCAAGGTGTAAAGTTGGAGTTTCCCAGGTCTCTACTATGTACTTTACCTTGGAATCTGTATGCAGTTCTTCAGTTCATTATTTTGTCATCCTTTGAACTGTTTAGAACAAGCTCCTTGTAAAGAAGTTTCTATGGAAACTTCACAATAGCCTTAGATACAGCTAAAGAGTGAGAGAGCCACAGTCTCATTCAGATAAGGTAGGCTTTGCTAAAGACAAGGCAATTATCTTTGCCTTAATTTGGGATAAGTACAGTTTTGGGCTAGGCCCTACCCACAACAGTATCTTGACCTAGCCTGGAGTCACTAGGGCTTGAGGAACTTGACCCCTTGGGGGTCCAGTACTGTCTGTAAGGATTGTTGGAATTGAACTAAAAGGATTAAACCTGATGCAAAGGTTCTGTGTTTAGCGATTTGGAAACTGGAGCTCTGAAGAGTAGGAATGTAATATCCTTTTCATTAGGTCTTTGGTTATGGACTTGTAAGCCACTGAACATGTGAGCAATGGCTACAACTTTTAATTTTGGAAGCTTATCCTTGAATAAGATATTTAAGTCACTCAGTGGCATGGTGATCTTGTATTTGTTTTGATTTATCTTCATGGTGTGAAGATTAAATAAGATTATTGCAGAGCATTAACTCCTGGTTTGTGCAGGGGATATTATGTCCTGAATCGAAAGGTAGCCTTTTTTGGTCTGCTGCTTTTTAAACCTGGTCGTGGTTTTTGGGAAGCTTGGAGGTACTCAGTGTTTAGTAATAGAAGTATACCTTTTTGTACATATGTACTTGTTAGTTATCCATTTGGCACAGTAACCCTACCTATCCTTCTGCTGAAGGAGGGACACCCTCCAAAGAGACCTCAGCTATCTTCATGATGAAGACCTCTTACCTGAGTGACAATCCTCTTAAGGTGGCAGTAATAGCCTATGGATTGAATTCACTGGGTAAAACAACCACTTGTTTTGTACAAAATATTTTGTTACTAAGTAGCCTTTAAAGGGTTGGCTGATTTCCACTTTGCCCACGTTCTTTTTCAAATATGTGAATCAGCTATATAATGGAGAGGTAAGGTTCATTTCAAATATATAAATACTTAATTGAAGATTTATTTTTTAAATATTTACCTCTTTATTATAAATTGTCCCCCCCACCTCCCCACATTCAAAGTGGACAGAAGTAAACTGACTGGCTACAAGCGTTTGTACCTATCAGTCCCCCGGGGGTGGTGGGGTGGGAAGTAGATGGACAGAAGATGAATATTCATAGAAAACCGAGTGTTCTCATTTTTTGTTTCAATCTGTTGAACTGTCACTGGCGCGGAAGTAAAAGCTATGTAATGGAGAGGTATTTGAAAAATAAATCTTAAATTTATTTATATATTTCCTTGCTTTTTCTTTTATCATGAGCCAAACCCAGGAATCATCTTTGCCTTCTTCCTCAAAGGGAAGGTCGGTAGTGAAGGTTGTGAGGCACTGTCATGGTAGGGACAGACCCTGTAATAAATTTCTTTCCTTGGAAGAAGTTGATCCTCATGCCTTATGTGTTTCCTGCAGAAAACTTATTTAATAAAGATAGCCTTTGTCTGGTGTCGGGAGTGGCCTTCCAAACAATGCATCAAGTTTGCATTTAGGAAGAAGCGAGAGAAGAGGTTCTACCCAGTGTCATTGGAGGGTAAACTCTGACGATGACATCCAAGAGGATCTATGGGACTTTTTTCCCCCTTCCAAGCTTTGACCTGTTGTTGCTACACTGAAAGGGGTAGCTTTCCCTTCAGTGTCTCACTGGATGCTCAGCAGAGAGCCCCCATAGAGGAGAAGATGACTACTCCAATATCTCTATAGAAGCATCATTCCATTCTGAGGCAGTGTTACTTCAGTGAGCACTCTCAGGACGAAAGGAAGTGCCTCAAACTAACCTGACTTCTTTTGTAGGTGCTTTGGAGGCTGAGAAACTCAGGAAATTGTGGGCTTCCCTGGGTCTCTCTGGAGAGCCCAGTATCTCTGTTTCGCTTGGTCACCTCTTCTCTGGGAAGGTGACCTCAGTAGCGACTACAACTATGGCGGTAACAATTCGTGCTGTCACAGTCCCTGCTGGCTCTTTGACTGCCTACACCTTCACCATGGCCCTGCATGAACCTAGTGTGATTTGTCCTGAGGAGTTGTCTTCCTCCTCCCTGGGGACAGTTCTCCTCCAAATGCTTTTCTCATTGTAGATCTTGGTAGCAAGGCTAGTTAAGAAGTCAAAGAAGTGTAGGAGGAAGTCATCATTGTTGTTTTCGTCTTCTACTTGATAGTCTACTTCTTCCAGTATCTCTACCAGCAGAGAGGCTTTTTCTCACAGGGCTGAAGGGAGATGTCAGAGTACCTTAGGTGTTCCTCAGTGAAAGGGTACCAAGGAAAGTTGGCCATCTTCTGTGGTCAGTGTTGTAGAAGGGATGTCAGAGTACCTTAGGCATTCCTCAGTGAAAGGGTACCAAGGAAAGTTGGCCATCCCCTGTGGTCAGTGTTGTAGATGGGATACTTCTCCAGTTGAAGCTTCTGTTTAGCAGATCACAGACTTCCTCATCTACCTTTGCAGAGACAAGCACCTTTAAGTAGTTATCACTTGGCCTTATCGCAGGTATTTGAACTGAAGAGACTAGACCTCTCATCAGAGAAGTTATTGTGCTGATGAGGAGTCTAGCATTCTTATCCACCTCAGGTAGTCCAGCACCCCTCATTGGTATGTGACCCTGGTACTTAGGGGTCTAACCAGGACACTTGTCTCAGTCTTTGGACTATTTTATTCTTAGATTTGTCTTTGGCAAAAAGAGTTGGGGAGTTGCATGGCCTGTCATATGTTTTTCGGCATTCGGAAGGGTAGGGATCTCTCCTGATCTCTTTCATTCATGAGTCTGCAATGAAAACTCAGGGGCATGGGTCCATGCCTTGCTTTTTGTAAGAACTAATCAGTATTTCAGGTAATGAGGGCAGGCATGTGGCATAGTCAGACCACCTGTACATTCTACCTGAGGGATGTTGCCACAAGTTCCGAGACACCTGTTTGAGACCTTTGGTAGCTGCCCAACAGGTTGTGTATTCACCTGAGCTCTGAATTCAGACATGGCCAGTATCTCGCTCAATGCTGCTGTACTCCAGGAAAAAATACAAGTTGTTATTAAAATTTGTTATTTTTTCTCAGAATGGTCTTTAACCCCCTAGAACCCGTTCCAATGCTCTTTGGGAACTGAGATATTTTTTTAGAACATTTGGACTTCACCATATAAGAAACCTTTGTCTTCACCATATATTCTTAAAGCCCTTCACATTTCATTGTTACCAGTTGTATCATAGCCTTTTAGTATGTCCACTTTAGCCACAGTGCATCTATCTACTCATCGCTTAATACTAGCATGACAAACACTAGTTTATTGCAGTCATCTTTTGTGAGGTAGGTGCTGCAAAAAGGAGCAAGCCATGATTTGTTTTCCCCTGGTGCTCTTAATGTTTATGCATCGGAGTGTTAAAAAGAGTAGGGAAACACTTTTTACAAGACGTGTAATGCTTTAGGTTGACTGATATACATGAATACACATCAGAATGAATTATATTTTTGTAATGAAGGCACGATCCTCTCGTTTACTATTTTTCAGGCTTTGCAAGAGTTTATTGAACTTAACATCGGCCACCAATATTCAGTTTGAAAATCATCATTTCCCAGATACGGTAAGTCTTCAAGTCTTCTTTCTGTAATACTTATAATGCAGATTGATTAAGACTTAATTCGCCTTTTGTAAATTAAAGCTTTTAATAAGATTACGATGTTACTAGATTTAAAGTGGTTGCACGAAGTCATTTTTGAGATTCCTCATCTCTCTCTCTCTCTCTCTCTCTCTCTCTCTCTCTCTCTCTCTCTCTCTCTCTCTCTCTCTCTCTCTCTCTCTCGTAATTTTGAATTAGTTTTGTTCTGTCACCTGTGAAATCCAAGAAATATGTTGCAGATGCTCATATGAACTGTTTTGTAACTTTAGTACCCCTATTTGAACAATAGGACCTTAATCAGAAACTTGTCAAGTTTTTACATTGGTTTTATTAGAATAGGTCAGTTTTAGAGAAACTGCGGAGATATATCTAAACTCATTAAGAAAATCCATTAAGTTAGAAATATTAATAATTTCTTTTATTTGCTATTTACAGAAATATGAAGAACTAGAGGTAAGGAACCATAGTACTTTTGAGCCAAGACGTGTCAGGTGGTAAGACTTTTATGCTTCATATATATATATATATATATATATATATAGAAATTTTACATTGCATAAATTTTACTTGCTTCCGTGTATCGAAGTTTTATTCAGCAAAGTTCGTTTTTTTTTTAAATCATGTTCTTTATCGTAATAAAAGTAAGTGCATTTTCTGTAAGTGTTCATGTCATAATGAGGGTTGCAGTGATTCATTGCTCCCTTTCTGTGGAAGCGATTTGGTGGTAGTTGGGTAAATGTTGGGCCAGAGATAGTAAGTTTTCCACCCGTTTTTATTATGCACCTATTGTATTTTTGTGTCATTGAGTCCAACTAATGTCTAGGGCTTATTTCAGAATTGAATGGTTCAGCTTTTATTTAATACTGGCCGACTGTCTTGGTTCTTAGTCTATGGCTCAGACGTAAGGTACCCAGAAATAAAGAAGAAAGAGCTCTGTACCTTTTTCTTGTCATTATGGCAACACTTTAAAACGCTCCTTGTAACTTTCAAAACATCAGAATTCTATCCTGCTTTACAATTAGTATAAATTACTTATGTTATAAATCATACTTAGCTTTTTTTAAACCCTTTCTCATACTAAGCTTAGTTTTTATATATATATATATATATATATATATATATATATATATATATATATATATATATATATATATATATATATATATATATATATATATATATATATATATATATATACACACACACATACAGGTGTGTGTACAGGTGTGTGTGTGTGCAATTCAACATTTCATGTCTTCCGTTTTTTTTTTATTTTTGGGGTTAGAACATTTGTCAGAAATATTGGATGTAAGAGAGTAGTTAAACTGACCCATGATAGAGGTCACTATTAATATCCAGTCTACCAGTTCCTTTCAGAATAAAAGGATATCCTTTGAACAATGGATTTACATATGCTTGAAAGAAAACTGAAGTCGCGGATTATAAAAATTTGCCTGTTACACCTGTAAGCATACAACGTAAATCCAAACACAGAATAAAGTTTGCAAGCACTAGTTTTAAGAAATATTTAGATACGCTGTTTAGAAGGTTGGAAGGAATCCGATATTTTCTTTATTTAATATTCGTCGTTGGCTTCAGGTTGCGTATGATAGACGTCATGACATAAAGACATGCATGGAAAGAGAAAGGACTATCTCAAATATACATTACTTATATTTAAATACATAACATATGTAAAATTCTTTGTTTATAGTTTTTTCATGTATACAACGTGCAAACTGGCATCCTTCACAATTGAATTATTCTCATTAATTCTAAGTCTCTCTCTCTCTCTCTCTCTCTCTCTCTCTCTCTCTCTCTCTCTCTCTCTCTCTCTCTCTCTCTCTCTCATTCATGTTGTGTTGTTGATATGTTTTCACAATTTTTAAGGAAAATTTGATACAATAACTAATCCCGCCAGTGGAAATACTTCTTTAGAAGACTTTAACTTGTCTTTGGAAGAAAGATCTCTTTCTTTTGTTTTTTCTGGGTAGTTTTGTCTGAAAAACTCATCAGTGCTCCAGAGCTTGTAGTTGCCGAGAAGGTATGTTACATATCCCTTTGCTTTGTTATGTTTAGGCAGTATTACCCCCATTTTACACTTTAATCATTTCCTCTAAAGGATATTATTCCTCTACAGATTATTATTATTTTTTAACTTTTTTGAATAACTCACATGGCTGTTAACGTTCTGATGAGAAGTGAATTGCGTTGAAAGATTAATTTTTAGGTATTTTCGAGAACTAGCTTATCTTAAATAGCTGTTCTATTTTTTGCTAGATTAACTAAAAAACTTGTAAGCGATTTCTGCAATTTTGAAAAGTCTTGAAGATAGCTTGTGGGAATATGCATTTTTTATTATTCAAGTGAAGTTTTTGGTACTATCTTAAATTACAGTATATTCTCAGATATTCTTTGAATTACAGGGCGGCTTATGAATGATTTGATTAATCTTGATATGATAATAAGAATTGATTGATTTTAGGATACTGGATAGATTAACATACATTTCTTAAGATTCTGCCTAAATGACCAGACAGGAAGTGGTTTGATAGATTACAGCAACTGACAGTGCAGTCTTGAACTACGAAGTAGCCTTTGGTAATTTAATAAATTACGATACCATTTCAAAGCTATCTTGGATTAAAATTTAAAACACAGGTGGTAACAGCTTAATATTACAATGCAGCTTTGTAGTGCTGTTTATTCTACTGTTAATAGTCATATTATAAAGTAAAATCCTATTTTTAAAATTATGATTCTGATTTGACTTCAGTCGTGGATTACTTTGCAGCTTTTAGCGATCTGACAGTATTATCAGGTCGGGCATTACAATGCAGTTTTTGGCGATTTGATAAAAAAATAAAAAATAAATCTTTTATGTTAGGATTACAATTAATTTTTTGGCAATTTTATGAAATGATACCATCTTCCACGTCTTGGATTGCATGCAACTTTTGGCGATGTGATCAAATGTTGTCTTCTTTCTTTTCACGGACTACAAAGCAGCTTTTGTTTCATGTGGATTGCAATGCCGTTTTTGGCGATTTGTTAAAATGCCTGCTTTCTTTTCATGGATTACAATGCAGCTTTCGGAGATTTTATAAAATGTAGTTTTTCCCACTATGGATTACAATGCAGCTTTTGGCGATTAGTTATAATGACGCAATCTTCAGTGTTATTGTGAAGTAGAATGCAGCTTTTGGCGATTAGTTATAGTGACGCAATCTTCAGTGTTATTGTGAAGTAGAATGCAGCTTTTGGCGATTAGTTATAGTGATGCAATCTTCAGTGTTATTGTGAAGTAGAATGCAGCTTTTGGCGATTAGTTATAGTGATGCAATCTTTAATGTTATTGCGAATTAGGACGCAGCTTTTGGCGATTAGTTACAGTGATGCAATCTTAAATGTTATTGCCAATTAGAATGCAGCTTTTGGCGATTTGATAACATGATAACCATCTTTCATGTCTTAGTGATTTACAGTGCAGTTTGGCAACTCGAGGAATTATGATTTAATTTTTATAGCACCTTGATTTACATAGCAGTTTTTTGCAACTTGATAAATGATTATTTTACTTTTAGGCAACATATAGTACAGTGCAGCTTCTGGTGTTGTGATAAAATATGTATGCCTTTTTTCTTCCTGTCATGAGGTTCAGCCTGATGTTGTCAATTTGATAGATGACAGGCTAAACTTCTTGATACCGTCATAAAATAAAAATAAGCTATTCGCACAGTGTCGATGATCATGGTCATTGCAACGCCATATTGCATAAACATGTTTGAGCAGTTTACAATTTTGGAACTACTGCCCAGTTCTGATTGCAGTGAGCGCTTGACGTTATCAGTGGCCAGGCAAGTTAGAACAGCTTCTGATGACGGGGATTGTTACAAAGTAGCTTTTGCCTATAGATGAATTACGTTACATCTGTATGGTTTGTATAAGATAACAAAATAGTCCTTGTCGATGTGAAGGCAGATACAGCGCTCGATACCTGCGAGAAATTCGTAGCAGCATTTGGCAGTTTCTTAATTTATGATGAAACTAGTGGTTCATTTATTGGCGGAATGGTAGTTCATTTTGCCTAAACACGTAAACGCATTAGGTATTAAAGTGCTTTCGCTGCCGACGGAATTTTCGGCCCGATGTTAAGGAGGTGTAACGGAAAATTCAACCAAATCCCCAAGAGATGCAGCAGAGCCCCAGGTGACAGGAGTTACTGAAGAGGTACAACTGCCTCAACGAGGATTCTCCTTCACTCGAGAGGTAAGCAGCAGCTGTGTCCATTCTCTGCATTTTGAGGGAGATGAGGAGTTGGCTGGAATCAGTACCCTAAGTGTCATATTCCTTGATTATCTGTTTTATATGAGTCATGGCCATTCAGTACCTCCCCTTTACACAAATAAGGGCATCGAGAAATGTTTTCTTCGCGAAGCTCAACTCGAAAATGCTCTTTTGTTTGTTTATAGTAGGCTGCAATTTTACAGTAACTTATTCACAATTCGGTTACTCTCCTCCCCGCTGTACTGAAAGATGATTTTATGGTAACTGTTGTTACAGAATTTTGAGAACGAAACTCAATTTACGCTTTTGCGCTTTTGGCCAACCATTAGTAGATTACTCGTGGATATTATAGGACATCATAGTATTTGCTTCATGTATTCATTACAAATTGCAACAAAAGTCTGTGAAAATTTATTACCGATGTAGCAGTCAATGGTTCCAGCCAATTCTTTTTCTATGAAAAAATATAAATCACTGTGAGTTTTAGCATATGATTTTTAATTCAGATCAATTCATTCTATTAGAAAAATAATTTGATTTATACATTTTCTTATTTTCTGTATTGGTAGTTCAAAACATTCATGATTTTATGTAAAACTCATCAAAATGTTTTTAATAAAGTTTTTCAGCATGATCATTCAACCTCACATCGCATATATATATATGAAATTATATATATATATATATATATATATATATATATATATATATATATATATATATATATATATATATATATATATATATATATATATATATATATATATATTTGTATATGTATATATATATACGTACAGATAAAGATGATGATGATGTACATAAATTAATTAATGTGCTTTAATTGTATTGTTATGCACAAATTTAATGTTATTTATTGGTATCCCGTTTCATTGTCATTGTTGCGTGTACGTGTGTAGCAAATATGCTTACTTTAAAATTGCTGTATTTTTATTTTTCTAGACTTGGAAGGTTCGAGAGATCTGTGGTCAGGCGACATCTACTGAAACTTATTAACTAGATTTTTATATGAGGTAAGTTGATCAGTCTGTAGTATCCAGATACCATTTGAGTGTTGTGGATATGTACGTAAATATGTATATGTATGTATGTGTGTGTGTGTGAACGGCAAGAGTCGATATCAACTTGTACCTGTCTTGATGGCTCAGTAGTCAAAAGTCTACTGAGCCATCGTTGTTTCCCACTGGTGACGAAGCACTTATCAATTATGATTCCCTGTGGCAGTAAATTGTTCCCGAGGCATAGTGAATAGGATATTAAACGGTATTTTTGGCCTAACATTTGTGAATATAAAAAAATGTCATGGTAATTGTGACAAAAATTCATTATTAGCCACCAGTTACAAATTTACCAATTAGAATCATGGTGGAGGTGAATGATATTGATTCTGAGTAAAGAACCTGAACTCGATAGACATAAGCAGACTTGATATCAACTTATACCTCTCTTGATAGCTTAGTGGTCAAACGTCATTCTATATCGTTCTTTCTAAATCAAGCAACGGTTCGAAGCCCACTGGTGACAGAGCATTTATCAGTTATAATTTCCCTTGGGTGATTATTAACATGTCGCCGTGAATGTGATAAACATATACATGTATATGTGTATATATATATTATGTAGAGATGTATGTATATATGCGTATATATATATATTTATATATATATACATACACAAATGTATATATACATATATTTATATTTATGTATACTATATATATAGTATATACATACATATATATTTGTATATGTGTATATATATATATATGTATATATATATTTATAGACAGATAGGTAGATAGATAGATAGATAAGTATGTGTTTGCAGTAGGTGTGGACATGACATAAGCTCGTCGTGAGTGCAATTAGCCCCAAAACACATGTGCATGGTTAGATAATTCAGTTTTTATGGTGTAAATGCAGTCCCTTGAGTTATATCATGTCTGCAGAATCATCAATTAATTTTTATTTTTTTCCAGAATTTGCTTTTTGGTTGCCAGAGGCACGATGGCTGGGTGCAATGACAGTGTTGCAGAATGTTGGATTAAGTCTTCCCTTTATTACTTTTTTTTTTTTTTTACTATTTTACCCTTAAATTTGGTGTTTTCAAATGATTGGTGAAATTTTCTTTCAGATATATATATATATATGCATATATATACACAGTTTATATTACACACACATATATATATATGTATATATGTACATACATACAGGGTGTCCATAATGTCTCTTTACAATTTAAAAAATATATTACAAAAGCAAATGAACAGACAAATGTGTGGAAATTATTACAAAATGAGGATTATATATTGAATTTTTTCCTTTTTATTACACCTCTGTATGGGCACCATACACATCAAGATGGTACTCGATTTCTTGCCATGTTCGCGGTAGCATAGCCTCATCAATGGTGGCAATGAACTTTGGCTTGAGACCAGTAATGTCCCGTATGTTTGTTCAATACATGATATCTTTAACATAACCCCATAGAAAGAAGCCCCAGGAAGTGATATCTGGTGAACGAGGTGGCCAGGGAATAGGGCCATCCCTTCCAATCCACCGGACTGGAAATGTTTGATTTAGGAACCTGCGAACATGCAATTTCCAATGTGGTGGTGCACCATAGTGCTGTAAAATGATGGTTGATTTACTGTCATCTAGTTGTGGTGCCACATATTCAGTCAGAATGTCAAGGTAAACATCAGTAATTTGTCTCGTTGAAGAAAAATGGACAAGTGATTCAACTACACGATCCCACACCACACAATCACCTAGTCACATGGGGATGTTCTGATCTCCAGATTCTCACATTATGTGTGTTCAGCTTCCCTGAAACACAAAAGGCTGCCTCATAACTAAACAAACTTGGTTGAGGAACGCTTCATCCTCTGAAATTCGTCTCGGTATGTTGACTGCAAATTCTTTTCGTCTTGGTTTATCATTTGGCTTGAGTGCCTGTATGGGTTGCACTTTGTAAGCATACAATCGCAAGTTCTTGTGTAGGACTTTGCGCACTTTGGAACATGGTAGCTGTAAGAGACTGGCAGCAGTGTGGATGGACTTTGTAGGAGATCGATCACAAGCTTGTACTACACGATTGATGTTTGCCTCAGATGTGCTTGGTCGTCTACTCCTCCCTTTATCCAACATTGTCCCTGTCTCCATAAGTTACTTGTGCCATGCACGAATTGACGGACATGACAGTGGATCTCTTCCTTCATTAGTTATGTAGTTTCTCTTGAGTCTACGTATACAATTTTGTTTCAGTAAACCATGATGCACATTGTGCCTTTCTTGAGGAGTAGCCATTATTTAGGGGTTCACCTTACAGTACCTCTTTCATCAACAGAGTACCTGAAATACACAAATGCAATGTGATTAAAAACTTTGATAACTGCTGAGTACACAGATCAAATCTGATTAAGATACCTCATCGATGGCTTTTGTAATATATTTTTAAATTGTAAAAGAGACTTTATGGACACCCTGTATATATATATATATATATATATAGTATATATATATATATATATATATATATATATATACATACAGTATATATATATATATATATATATATATATATATATATATATATATATATATATATATATATATATATATATAATGTATCAAAGTATCAAAGTAGTTACAAACCAGATATATATATATATATATATATATATATATATATATATATATATATATATATATATATATATATATATATATATATATATATATATATATATATATGTATCAAAGTAGCTACAAACCAGATGAACAGCATTAAGTATAGGAAGAAGGATAATTCCCTTGTTCAATAAAATTGAAAATTAAAAGTTAAAACAGACTCAAGCTTATAAAATTTTTGTTAACGTAAAATAATTAAAGTATATAACAGCAAAACATTAGATAAAATAAGTAATTACATGAGCAGTAATTACTGAGTGACACTTAGGACCCGTATGGTTCCAACGGAAACTCTTGGGAACTACAGATTAGGTGACATGGTCTGAATATTTAACTGGGGAATTTCCTGTTTGATGAAAGCGATCCAAATATCGACAACTGATGGTCATTTGGAGCCTCGCCAGTTATTTTAAAATCCTTGTAATCAGTGTTGTATATACATTTTTTGGCATGATCTCTAGGCATGAGAATTCAGGTTTTGATAGTTTCACACCTGTTCAGTAACTAACGCTACGTTGAAAGTCATTTTCACTTTCAACAGTTTACGAGTGGTCCCCGTGTACTTCCTCAGGTCACATCTGGGGCAGTTAACATACATGACTCCCGAGGTTACCAAAGGATTAAGCTTGTCTTTATATTTAAACAAAGACCCAATCGTCACTGGCTTACCGGGCATTAATTTAAGCTGGACGGCAGGTTGACTTTTTCGTACGTCCTGATAAAAATATTTATCTTAATTTACGGAACACTTGTATAAATTAAATAGTTTAGGAACTGTTAGTATTTTAAATTTTCGAAGAAAACTGGTATTTAAAAATATATAAAGATGTTTATGAAAAACAATAATTAAAAAAAATTTTGGTGGAGGTGTAAAATTTTTCGATGGAAGCTATTCCATTCCTTAGGAAGAGGGTAGATAAAGAGCTTAATTTAAAATTTAAAAAACTTATAACTGTAAAAATTAGAACCCAGATCAGTAAAAGTTTTTCCCTTAAAAACCGTGGTATTAAAATGATCATTGTGATTAGAAACTATGTCTAAGAAGGGCGGTTTATTTTCACTTTCATACTTCATCGTGAATGTTATGCTTGGTTGTTTTTTACTGGTATATTCAATAAGTTCATCAGCCTGACCTTAACTCATAAACACCAGGAAGATGGGGCTGATGAATCTCTCGAATATGCCAATAAAATGCATCCCAACTTCCTGACCAGGTTGACTTCTTTTCACCTAATTTACCTGCCGGCAGCTGTCCAGGAAAAACGTCCGGTACAGAAGTACTTTGGTTCAGACTTCTTGTATGACCTGAGAGACTGGGGTTTGATCCCGGTGTGAGCCAGAAGTTTGTTTCTGTGAAACACGTGTTCATTAGTTCCATTATATAATATATATATATATATATTATATATATATATATATATATATATATATATATATATATATATATATATATATATATATATATATATATATATATATATATATATATATATATATATATATATATATATATATATTGCACGTACGCTTAAATGCGTTCGCGCACGGAAGTACGTACCTTTGAGTGTTTTCAGTGCCTCTGTGCTTTCATGTATTTGCTTTTAAGCGGTTATAAGTTTGAAGAGTGCCATATACAGTGTCTATATGTTTCGCGAAATTGACGTATCAGAGTTACCGAATAATTTCAGCGTTGTTAAGATATGGAATTTATCCCAATTCGCGTGATTGAAATACGCTAAGATATCTCAGATCCCAATCTTACCACGCCAGTATTAGGGCAAAGATATTCAGGTCACCAATTTCATTCAATAATGTATACATTTCCCTTGGCGTATTACTATGTTTATTTCTCGATTATTACTCTGTCGAGTTATAAGTACTCTCGGTAACTTTGTATTTTGTTTCGGTGAATAGTTGCAAAATGTATTGCAAAGAGGTTGGATGATTTAGCTCAGTTGACATTTTCCGTCTTGCGATTATCGCTAAAGTATGTAGTCTTTTAGTGACAGAACGCTTTTATCATGTTCGTGATGTGTGCATAAAATCTTTTTGTACTCTGTGCTTCATAACGCCAGTGTTATAATTATTGTTGTTTTGATTGACGCATTAGGATCACGAGACATGAACTGCATATTCCAATATCTATAGAACTCAAATAATGCTTTAAGGTTGTCAGACATATCATAAGGATGATTGAACTTTTAACATTTGTAAGTTGTCTTATTAACATCGTTTTTAACGAGGTTCGTTATATTTTTATAATGGTCTTATTAACATCAAGTTTTTAACGAGGCGTTATATTTTTATAATGATATCTGTAAATTAACATTTCTGTAGTGGAATGGTTTGAGAATTTTGGATGCCATTCATGAGTATTTCCTTATAAATGCTGTCCCTACTTTCAGTTGTAGTTTTTAAAACATCCCCCTTCATGAAATTAAATAACGAAAATTATGGGAAGTCAGAGCAGCATAATTATTCTAAAATATAACATTTTAAAAATCATACCAGGTAGATAGTTTGTCTTGAGTAAAGGATTTCTTTTCCAACTTTCAAGCACAAAACAATTCTTAAGAAATACATATGAAGCAGTCCATCGAAATCTCGAACATAAACCACGCCTTCTAGATTATTTAGTTGCAGAATGGTTGTGTACAAGTATGCTCTAATCTCACACGTAGCGACTGGTGACATACTTGCCAATATGGTAAGTATGTTACCAGTCGCTACGTGTGAGATTAGAACATACTTGTATACAACCATTCTGCAACTAAATATTCTAGAAGGCGTGGTTTATGTTCGAGATTTTGATGCACTGTTTCATATGTATTTCTTACGAATTGTTTTGTGCTTGAAAGTTCGAAAAGAAATCCTTTATTCAAGACGCGTTATCTATCTGGTATGCTTTTTAAAATGCTATATTTTAGAATAATTATGCTGCTCTGACTTCCCATACTTTTCGTTTTTTGACTTCGTGATTGTTTACGCCCACACTTTCTCTCAGATTCCTACATTTATACAAACATACACACACACACATATGTATGTATGTATATATATATATATATATATATATATATATATATATATATATATATATATATATATATATATATATATATATATATATATACATATCATTCTTTCCCCTTTGTGAGAGAGTGGCGGCAGAAGAGTAGAACCTGGTTCTCAGCAAGTGTCTGTGAACTGAGGTTACGAGTTTCATGCCGTTTTCTTGACTCCATCTGATACCGGTACCCATTCACTACTTTGGGGTGGAATCCCGCCATTAATGTTAGAGATTTAGAAAGGAGTTTTAAGTAAACGATTAATCAAAGACAATAATGAGAGGTGTGGATCATCAAAGCATTTCTGCCCCTCTTTCCCACCTGTTTGTGACGTAGATATGCTGAGGAGTGGATATTTAAGAAAGCTTTTAGAAACTGGAACTGCTCAGTGAATTATTATATTTAGAACAGGCTATTTTCATGACTTGTTTACTCATTTCCTTATTGTTAAAAGCCAGCAAAGATTCCTTTTTAGCACGTAGGATGGCGTTTTGGATTTTTAGTTGTCGTTATCAGATTACCATCAAGGAGCTCCTAGACTTGAAGGCAGTTGTACATTTGTTAGAGGGTGAGCATGTAGGCACAGCCTTACGGGAGCTCTGCCGCCGTTGGACTCCAGGAGCCCTCCCTCGTATATCTGATTATTGTTTCGCCTGTGGCATGTTGAATTCTCTTCTGGTCATCCTAGGAGGGGTAGTGCTGTCATTACTTAAGGTTCATTGTAGCGTCCCTTCGGCCCCTATCTGCAACTCACTTCATTCCTTTTACTGTAGCTCCGTTCATACTCCATTCCTTATATCTTACCTTCCATTCCTTATATCTTACCTTCCACCCTCTCCTTACAGCTGTTTCATAGTTCAACTGTGGGGTTTTTCTTGTTTCACTTTTTAAAGGCTTTGCACTCTCCGTTTCCCTTTCAGCGCTGAATTACCAAATAGGTTCCTTTATCCTTTAGCCCAGGTTTCATATTCCATTCCACTCCAAAAGTCAAGGTTAAGGCTCTGGGAGAATTTATTTTTTGAGAAACCAGAAAGGGGCCCTCAATTCCTTGAGCTGGGCTACTTGTCCAGTATTTGTTATTTACTAATTCATTCATTCACTTCAGTTTGTCAATAAAAAATCTCCAGATTTCTGAGACAGTATTCATGACTGTCTTGGTAACTTTGAGAGTATGTAGTATGGCAAGGTGCTCCTATTAGTATTTCTATTTTTAGTTTTAAGCCCTCTCTGAAAAGTTAGGAAAAACAACTTAATAATATGCCAAAGTACATAGTGGTCTTTCTTAACTGTGGTGATGTCTTTTCTAAGCGAATTAGGCTGCACGGTGATATTTTATTTGGTTGGAGATAGTTAAACGACAGACACTTACGGCTTCGTAATCTTTTTTCAGTTTTCACTTTCATTTTCCATTTATAGTTCTTGTGTAGCTGCCTTTTCTTACGATTTCATATAAAAATGTGAAGCTGTTGTTTATTAGGAAAATTGTTTGTATCGTTACAAAGCAGAGTTAAACATCAGTTTATATAGGGGTGTTGTAAGCAAGCAATCCTGTTGAAGATTAATAAATTTTGGTCAGTAGATATTGAATGCCTTCGTAATAATTACGCTTCTCTTTGAATCCGGCCAGTATCCATTTTCTATTAGATCATGGTTGAAAGATCGCACTGATCAGATCATATCATGTGCGGACATACATATTACTTTTATATAACAATTATTATATTTGTCTCTGCGCTGTGTCTTATGTACTAATTAAGTTGCGTCCAAAATTATAGACGGTCACTTTCTAAACATTATTATTTTTGGGGGAGTGTTCTCTTTGGTAACCTTTCTGTATCACCCTCTCTCTCTCTCTCTCTCTCTCTCTCTCTTTCTCTTTGTATACATACATGCATGCATACATATATACATACATATACATATATAATGTATGTATGTATTTATGTACATACACATATATATATATATATATATATATATATATATATATATATATATATATGTGTGTGTGTGTGTGTGTTTGTGTATATGTTTATATATATATTACGCGTTTGTGTGTATGTAGTTACACAAATTTCTGTTCTCCCCTAGTGTACACCAAATACATTCATTTCACGCAATTGGGCTTCCCTCTTTGAATTAATAAATGTGTTGAAGTATTTCATATTTGTATGACGTAATGCAATGAAGAATCTGGAGGCTGGTCTAAAACACAGCAAATGTACAAGTATTATTAGAACTATTTTTCAGAACTTAAGGGACTTTTGCCAACAAACGCAAGGGAGCAGCACTAGTCATGTGTAGGGCGAGCTAAGAAGAGAGAGAGAGAGAGAGAGAAATAAGTAGACAGGTTATCGGACAAGTATTAAAAGGAGTATGGTTGTTATGTACATACATGTGAGAGAGAGAGAGAATCAGGGTAATTGGAAGGAAGGAAGGGAGTGAATAAATGAGGATGAATCACGATGAGTAAGACGACTGGGTAAGATAACCTCGAAGGTCGACTAAGAAAGAGGGAAGTCCAAAACCGAGTGAGAAATGGAGAGGGTGTTGGGAGGGGCGGGGAAGGAACACAGTTAATTTGGGAAATGACTCTTTTAACATGTACACTTTCGGGGTCAGTCCTTGATCGTCGTCAATATCATTGTTGTAAATTTCAGTGTCCGCGAGCTTATCGTTGCCTCTGGTGTCATAAATGTTCAAGTTTTATGATGGTATGAATATGAAAAAGCTAGTTTTCACTTCCTTCTGGCGTGGCATCTCTTCTCCTGGTACAGTCAGTAATGCTTTCCTTATTTGTCTGAACAACGATTGCATTTGCTGAGCACGTGTCCTTCACTATCTCGACAGAAAAACTGATATGGATTTCTTGATGACTGTTCACAGGTGTTTTGTCAGACTGTAATGATGTTATCATTATTGCAAATACTGAACCATCAGCAAATCAATCATCAACACGTTCATAGTGCAAAGATCCCTTGAATATATGCAACGCATTTCATTCAGATTGAAACAGCGGTGTCAATAATATGCAATATACGAAGACCGTGAGATATCTGCCCAGATTGCGTCATCCAACATATATGTGATGGAAAATAATGAAGAAACTCTCATGAACGTGGCTTGAACAAATAAAATGATACCTCCGGTTGACTTCGGAAACAAGCAAAAATAAAAGAAGAAGGATCGTGGGTAATAAACGAAGGAGGGAGGGAGACCAAGAGGTAGGGGTCGTGTGGGGTTGAGTGCAGAGTAGAAGGGTGAGAAGATGGGTCATGTTGCACCGGAAACTGCATTTTCCCCTTTTACTAACGTGGTTGCAACTGCAAAAACAGCTCCGGATTAGATTAATGGCAGTCTACTGAAGTAACCCTCCTCCTCTCCTTGCCTCCCCTTCCTCATCCTCCCCCTCCTCCCGCTTCTTCCCCCCAACCACCCTCCGCTCACCTCCCGCATTATGGGGGTGCAGTTAAGTATGAAGTACATCTTCAGTAGCTTCCTCAACTCGTCCTTCTCAAGGCAAATAGGGCACCTAGGGTATTTTCGTATGCAAGGTTCCCTCTAGTTGAGAGAAGGTGCCCCACACGAGATCGAGGACACTGCATGTTTTACCCTGAGGCCTCGGAGAACTGGTACTGCGAGGACGAATGGATGAAATAACCGGATTAGTTTCGGCGGTTTTTTTTATGTAAGTGATTCCTAATTCATTTTAAAATTCCTATCTAATTATAGCGAATATTGTTAAACGTTCTAAACGAAAAACGCGTCTATATCCTATAAATAATATGTGTAGTGGGTTGGGGTCATGGCGTTATTAATTAACAGTATTTATGTTAACGAGGATAGGCGTCAGGAAGCTGGGCTGTGGTGTTGAAGGCGAAGGTATGAATGATTCCTGTGCATTTTTTCTCTCGTGAATGTTGTAGGGGAAGGTGAATGGTAAGACTTTGGCACTCCAATAAATCTATAAATAACGAGAGTTAAATGAGGTAAAGCTGTTGAAGAAAGTTTATGGGTAAAATGGAGGGGAAGGGAGAGATGAGAGGAAAAAATGAAGGCATGGGGTAAATGAGGTAGAAAAGAGCCAAATATCAAAATCCACGTCAAAGATCCGTCGATTTGATCGATGACGCTTTATTCTTGGGCTCAGTTGCCCACAGGAGCAGGATTATAATGAGGTGCCCTTCAGTCTCCGCCCACTCTCAAGAATATATCTCTTGATTGCTGAGAGCTTCCCGTGGTGTTTCTTGCCGAAGCGGACATCTTAGAATCGCAGGATTCAGCTGTTGATACTGTTGTCAAAAAGATACGCTGATTATATCTTCATATAAAAATAACATTCAGAGCCAACTTGCAATATCTCATGCGTCGTATAATACATAGTGAAGAAGAAATCTTTCGACAGCTTCCACGCGCGCATCTGTCTCTCTGTCTAACTACCTATCTATCATTATATATATAGTGTATATACACATAAATGTTTATATATATGTATATATATATATGTTTACATAAATACATACACACATATACATACATATATGTGCATATGTATATATATAGACACACACACACATATATATATATATATATATATATATATATATATATATATATATATATATATATATATATATATATATATATATATATATATATATTATATATATATATATCTTATCTGTTGGCATTTTCTTGTATATCAGTAATATGGTACCCAACTATAAGGGGATCTGTTGTATATAACACACTGAAGAATTTTGTCCATTAATTTCTTCTGATATAGATTATATACATACATATATATATATATATATATATATATATATATATATATATATATATATATATATATATATATATATAAAATTATATATACATTATGTGGATATGTTTGTGTGTATATATATACTGTATATATATATCGAAAAATTGTTAGACAAAATTCTTCAGTATGTTATACACAACAGATCCCCTTATAGTTGGGTACTATATTATTGATATACAAGAAAAGGCCAACAGAGTTTTCCCTTCATAAGATACGCAAAGTAGCCTAATTAGACTAAAAGCCTGTTGAATTTTACTGTTGTATCTGTGGCCGTAAAAACCATGTAGTTTTGTATGTGATTTTATTTCTTATTCTTAAATTGATAACGGCCCTAAATTATTATTTAATGATTTAAAAGTCTGTGTGAGATCATTGAATTTTTTTGTTCTTGTTTTGGATTCACAGGTCTGCAAGGTATCAGAACTTGCCTTTTGCACACATCTTAACGAATTGCCTTTGTCACTTTTTTTTTCATTTATGCGACAGAATGCGGGTGGTCTTTACGTTTGTATTTACACGCATCCTACACTAAAGGAAGAAACTTCTCCTTTTACAGATTCCTTTCGAAATTTAAGAAGCAAATAAATGCACTCTTTCCTATTTTCTTTTGAAATGAGACAGTTCTGGGCGTAGTGATGGTATTATCATAGACAGATTTTTTCGGTGTTTTGTTGATGAAAAGATTTTATATAGCAGTGAACTAAGTAAATTAATTTTGTCTGTTTGCATTACATCGGTCCTTCTTTGGTTTGACCACGAGCCTTCTTTTGTTTTCACCTACTGGGTATATGAATTGAAATTGTCCAACATGCAGGAAGTACTGTAATGATGGTTTAGGATTTATCATGTCTTTGGCGACCGCAAAACAGATTTTGGAAACCGCTAAAGGACCTATAAACAACAATCATGGTAAATAATGATCATCGTATTGGTTGTACTGTAGTAAATGTGATAGTTTAGTTTTCACTCTAAATTTCATTTTCTCAAAAATATCCGTAGATGAGTGGAGGCGTAGTTGTTCATTTAGTACCTCTGAAATGGGAGTAAAGAAAACCTATGCATTTACCTCACTTTTTGTTTCATGAGTTTAATATTAAACTGGACATTTTTCGGATTCAGTTATTTTGCAGAAAGTAATCGTACGACTTCACCTGAATGTGAAACTCGAAAGCTTCCTGCTGTCATGAATATCCTTGAATATCTTGAGAATGAACAGTGAATATGGCTATGTCTTACGACTATAGGTAGCCTTTATTTTTTTTAATTTAGACCTTGGAGCTCTCAAACACTGTTTTATTTAGCCTAAAGGCTTTGAACATCTGATAACAGACGGCGACGGTAACCATGGCCAGTACAACGCCAGATTACGGAATTCAATCATTGTGATAATAGACTGGTTCTGAATTGGAAACAATGCTTGTGAAACTTTGTTCTGTTTGGCCAGGAAGAGCGTGTGGTTACTTCCTTGCCGTAAGGCGTTTTATATCTTTAGAAGGTGACTTTTTGTACAGTTTTTCATTTATGTAAGGATAGGAACATAGCGGTATTAACATTTTGTAAAGTTTGTAATGTTTTTATGGAATTAAAGAGAAACAAATTATTATTGTATTTCACCGCCAATAACAGGCTATTTTAATTTCCAAGTGTCAGTGTCAACGTCTTAATCCTGTCCAGGTGTGGGATTTTGATTTTGTTGCTGGGGGTCTCTGGTCATGTTTTGGGGGGGTCGGTAGAAAGTGATGTTTGTCCAGGTGTGGGATTTTGATTTTATTGCGGGGGGTCTCTCTGGTCATGCTTTGATGGGGTCGGTAGAAAGTGATGTTTGCAAACATCGCTTTCTACCGACCCCTCAAAACATGACCAGAAAGACGCCCAGCAATAAAATCAAAATCTCACACCTGGACAGGATTAAGACGTTGACACTGACACTTGGAAATTCTAACCCTTTTGTTTTTTTACTTAGCCAAATCCCTAATTAACGTCCAGCAAAAGATAGTCCCCAAAGAGACAGGAGTATATGAAATCCCTCGCCTTGACTGTGACCAATCCTACATTGGATTTACAGGTAAATCACTCTCCCCAACACTAATACAACACAAACGTTCTGTAAGATATGGCCAACAAAGCTCAGCTATTTTAAACCAAATAAATAATCATAGAATAAACTGGAATATGTCACTTATAATTTATAGCAGCGATTGTCAGTTCAAAAGCCAGATGGTAGAATCAGCACTGATTAAACAAAGAAATGCGATGAACCTCTCAAAAGGAGCCTGGGATTCAGATCTGATTGATAAAATCTTCCTCCAACCTGCGATTAAAAAGGTTAAGAAGCTGTCAACAGGAGCGATGTAGCTTCCGACTTCTAGAACTTTCCTTCAACTGTATATATAGCACTGTTCTCTACCTGTCAGTTAAGGAAGACTTGTCTTCGAAATATAACGCTATATAATTTCTACTCTTTTGCTGTTTTTCTGGACCCCTTTTATTTTATATGTATATATATATATATATATATATATATATATATATATATATATATATATATATATATATATATATATATATATATATATATATATATATATATATATATAATATATATATATATAAAAGTATACACACAGTATGTAAACTTTATATATACAGTATATGTATATGTATATATATATATATATATATATATATATATATATATATATAAAAGTATACACATACAGTATATACATTTTATATATAGATATATACAGTATAAATATATATATATATATATATATATATATATATATATATATATATATATATATATATATATATATATATATATATATCAGTTGCATTATATATATATAATTTATATATATATATGTACAAAATATATTTCGACAAAATATATATATATATATATAGCAATATATATATATATAAAACATATATATACAAATATATATAAAATTTAAACTACATCAATATTTATATCTTTTCTGTTGTTTAATCATTCGTTTTTTCATTTTGTACGTGAAAGAAGTGTTTTAAGATCAGAAATTCTAACCATAGAGGCCAAAATAAAGGAATAGAACTTTAGAGTCCATAATGATAAAAAAGCTAGTTCCGTCGTTAAACTCGCAGAATTCTCCATCCAATTGGTTTTATTGTAAGGTTCTTCTGTTTAGTCATACATAAGTGTTTTTGCGCTTTATTTTTCTTTGGTTATTAAGAACCTTCAATTTTTCGTTTTTATTTTTTTTTCTGGTTTTTTCTAATTTTGTCTCACTTTAAACATACAGTGGTGTCAAGATTAAAATTTTTAGTTTTTTAAGCGTTCTTTTTATATCTTTGTATTATTTGTTTTTAAATTTATTCTGCTATATTTTGCTAGTAAATCTATGTATTTTGTCGAAATATTCACGAGTAATATAATATTTGCAGGAAAGAATGGTTTGTGAAACGTCATGAAAATTATCGTTACCCGTCAGCAGTGGTCCTTTGTGATTATATATATATATATATATATGTATATATATAATTTTATATATATATATATATAATATATATATATATTTCTCTCTCATATTTATATCTTTTTCTGTTGTTTAATCATTAGCGCGTGAAAGAAGTAAACAGAAATTCTAACCCAATAAAGGAATAGAACTTTAGAGAGAGGTTTTATTGTAATTTGTCATACATAATCGCATATTTCGGTTATAAGAACCCGATTCTTCTTACAACAGTAAAATTTTTATGCGTTATGTTATTTAATTTCTGGTTGGCACTTAATATGGAAAGAAAGCTCAGTTTTTGTCTGGTTTGTCGAATGTATCGACTTTAAGGTTGTGGTAGCTCAGTGGTTTCGGTTCGACTTTAACAGTATGGTGGTCCTGAGTTGAAGCCCTGCTCAGGGCTTGGTAGATTTGACCGGCACACCACTTACCGTCTCGGTGAACTAGACGTGGGGTTTTGTGGAGTCTGAGTCATCGGCAGCAATATGTTCGGTCTTTAGACATGTGCGACAGTGCCTTGACCTGTTCCCTACCTCTGACGTTTGTGAGCGACCTTTCAACTTTTAAGCCTTAGGTTCCGTCGCCTGAGTTGCCTGATCAGGTCAGATGATGTTAATTGAATCATGCTCATAGGTCGGCGCCTATTGCAGAGAACTCGAAGACTTTGATTGACGTTGATTTATTGTTAATTTGTCCAGCTACCTTTTGTAATGTATGTTAATTTTTTTGAGAAAAGGATTTTCACTTTTTATAAATACAATTGTTTATTAGATTTTTCACACCAGTTCACACCCCGATAGATATCCTAAGAAATCTTCTGGAGAATATCTCTAACGCCCAAGTGCACCCTTGACTTGGATGTATTGTTGTATCTAATGACTTATGAGAGTGCATCCAGTGTTCTTGGCCTTTTCTTTGGGCTTAATGCCTTCACTCATTCACCATCCATACTTAGGTGAAAAGGCAGATCGTTCATTCGGAGTCTCTTCTGCTGCTATCCACATCATATTGGTTGATTCTCTTTCAAGGTCAGACGGCCGCTCCAGCCAGGAGACTTAATTTTCCCTGATGCCATGACATCTTATTTTTATAGTATTTGAAACTTTATGTATAACTTCCTTTAAAACTTAAAGTCCAGTTGTCATCGTTTGTATTGTCATTAAGACTAGCACAAGACATTCTTGTTTAATACCTATTTAATGTCGTTGATCCTATTCAACATGTTTCAGTCATCCTCTAGGATTTCAGATACTTTATTTATTGATCTTGATACGTCAGTAGCATTCAAAGTATATCACAAGACACTCTTGCCAAACATCACGTTTATGGCTTACGTCCACCTATTTAGAAAATTATTAAGTGCAGTTTGTCTAAGTCTTTTGTGTCTTCAGTTCAGAAACCTGTTTTGTCACCCTTCTATTCATCCTCATCAGTGATATAAGTCATGCCCTCTTTTGTGTGTATGGTTTGTCTAATGGTTTAGCCATAACCACCCGTGCCTGTTCTATTTTGGTATCTCAGCCCGCTTGTATTCTCCTCAAAGTCTCCAATAGATTTTATTTTTGGTCCGTTCTCAGTTGTTAGTTATTCTATGTATATGGGGACCTTATGTTTTTGTTTAATGTTTATTGATTCCTAGACCTCCGTTCTTCATATTTCTTTTTCTCCTTTTTTCATATTGTATGTTCTGTTCTTTTTTTATATTCCCTTTTCTATTCTTTCTTCATACTTTTTCTATTCTTGCAATTCTTTGTTTTTGAAGAATGGTAATAACAGTTCATTCAGTCTTGGATAGCATCTTACTGGATTCTCAGATTGCTACAGTTTTACTATAAATATACATTTAAAGCGATAGGTATTTATTCTCGCATAATACGCATTGATAAATTATTTATTGTCTCACATTTTGGATGCTGTACTTTTGTTTCTCTTTTGGCAAAATCGGAGGCTTTAAGTCTATTCAGTGACTGTGCTCTAATTATCATTGTGGGGTTTTCTCACTTAGCCAGGAGATGACCTATTTATCTCTCTCTCTCTCTCTCTCTCTCTCTCTCTCTCTCTCTCTCTCTCTCACACACACACACACACACACACACACACACACACACACACACACACACACACACAGCATTTCAAATATATGTTTCACAACCAGGAACATGTAATTTTTTAAATATATTAACTTACAACGGAGGAACATGTAATTTTTTTAGATATTAACTTTAGGACGGACTATACATGCATGCAGATTTATATATATATATATATATATATATATATATATATATATATATATATATATATATGTATGTATGTATGTATGTTTATCCGTCCTAAGCTTACGTATCTTCTTGAAAAAAATTACATTCTCTCGACATACACACGTGAAATACTTAATTCTTTTATTGACAATTTCCATTTTTTTTTCACTTGATCGATGACCTACAGAATCTCTGTGTTTACTTTTTTCACATCTCATCCATCGTTATCTTGCTCCACCCCACTCCTACCCACACCCCCTTCTCCGTTTCTTCTTTCCCGAGTCTTCCCCTACGTTAGTGGAAGTGGAGATACCACCCAGAACTGGCTCTTTTTAACCCGGGGATCAATCTTTAAGCTACATTTAACAAGTTAGTTCTAGTAAGACGCATTGCCATCTGTTTTATCAGGAAGCCGTTCAGATCATCTCAGTGGGTAGCGGAAAGCTGTCTTGGCTTTTTCATTCTCGTTGATATGTCGTCGGTTTAAACGTTGAAGCGATACTTGAGTCTCTGCAGCAGCGCTTCTGTTTTTATGCCCATTGGTATGTGAGTAATTGAATTTTTCCTGAACGAAATAAAACAGTCTATTGAAATTTATTTGGTTTAGAATGACAAAAAAAGGAAAAAGAGTGAAGGAGTGAGTTTCTCTCAAATCCCCTCTCCCCACGACTCTACCTCTCTTGCAAGTTGTTTTTGTTTTGTTGGGCGTTTTTGTTTACATCAGTCTCCGAGCATTAGCATGCCCGGCCCGCGCACGGCTTTTCGATGTCTGGCTAAACATTTGCTATACTAGTCGTTTTTTTCACTTACTCTCTTTACATCTTACGAGGATTTTAGAACGTAGCTTAAAATAGAAAATAGTTGTCGTGTTTCTCATTAAAACAGTTATGCACTGTGTTCGTGCCTTATTCTTTCATTAAGTTGTACTTCAATTATGCGTTTCTTATTATTGTCAACGTGTAGGTAGTGCTACCATCAGCTAAGTTTACGAGTGCTGTTTCAACTAGTGCTCCTTCCTAAGTATGTAATATATGATATTTTTTCTTAATCGATGCTGAGCCTTTCCCCATAGGGAGGGTGCAGAAGACTTCTACATTAGCAGCTTCATACTCCCACGGAGAAGGCAGACAAACACCTCATTGCTTCGTGGATGTTCAGATCACTGCATTCTAGTACCGCTTATACGCCATCCGTTCATCCCTTCCTAGGCCCCCCCTCTACTCCTACTTCCCAGTACTGCCGAAACATCCCTTCTTTTCACCACCCCAGGATCCAGAGAAGAAAGTCCTGTCATATTCAAGCATAAGTAAGTTTTCTCTTCATGCAAACACTTTTACTGCTTCTCTTGTTACCACAAATTCGATAACTTTTCTTGCTGTCTTTGGTATGATTCACTGTTCCCAGCCATTAGGCTGTGCCTCCACATTGCAAATAGCCTACTGCAAAACAGTCTAGTCAGTATAAGAGGGGTCATTTCATGCCAACTAAAATTAACCTCTGCAGTGATTTAATCTTAGTTGGTGCTTTACAGCCCATACATTTCTTATACCTGATCGGTAACATTCTCACTTACCTAGTGAGTGGGCCTAGGTTCGGTACTAGGCGAAGACGCGTGGATTGCCACTTTACATCAAAGCCAGCTGTGCATATGATGACCTAGGCAGCGAATTGGGAGTTTAATGAATGTCCCAGCCACGTTGCATGGGACTTAGTGATAAGTGGAAGGTTAACATGTTCTGGCGCCACCCCCTCTAAGGGGAGAATCATATGATTTTATATATACAGATATACATATACATACATACATACATATATACATACATATATATATATATATATATATATATATATATATATATATATATATATATATATATATATATATATATATTGTCACGATGTGTACCAAGTACCTGGTTATTACACAACTAATCACAGATTTCAAAAATATACCTCACTTCAGCCAGATACCTGAACTCTCATAACAAAAAGAATTACGACCAAGTACTTGAAAGGTAACAGTGATCCCTTAAAAAGCTCATTCATCATGTGAAAAATCAAACTTAGTTTATCAAGATTAGTGTGAGGTATCTACAGTTAAACAAGAAATATACTAGAGTAAAACTCCATCAAACAACTTTAAATGTTTGCCTGGTCTTAATTCACTTCAGCAAAACTAAAGGCACAAAACATGTTTATCACTTTGCCTTATGCACACAATTAATCCTATTCACTGGTGGTCAATAAATGAAACTTTTTTTTTAAGAAAATTTTAAATACAAAAATTTATTTTCAAATTCAAAATTTAGAATTAGAATTCACAATCTGAAAAATTTACTATTACTTGAAAACAGCACAAAATTTCATTTAACTCTTGAGTTAAATTAATAAACAAAACTAAATCACAAACTTTATCAAGAAGTGTACTTTATTAAGAAATTAAATTAATCAACAAAATTTAAACTATCAAGAATTATTCAAGATTTGAAAAGAAAATCTTAATAAGTGAAAATTAAATCAAGTACGTTAATGTTAAATCATCAAGAAATATTTAAAATGCTAAGTAAATAAATGTTAAATCATCAACAAAAATCAAAGAGATTGCAAACGCAAGAACACACAAAAATACACAAAAGATTTATCAATGATAATTTCACTTAGGTAAAAATTTTCCTAATACACCTTATTATACCATGGTAATAATAAATAAAATTCACTTTACCTTACACAAGCTTGTGAAAACCTTTGTAAAATCCCAGAATATGTAACTGCTTGGATTCACAAAACATACTTTTTTACTGGGCGCCATAACAAATTAAATAATTTTACTAAATTCAGATCTCCAAAGCTATATTTAATACCTGTGACCACAAATATATTACGTTAATATTACTCTCTTTTTAAGAATGAGAGAGAGAGAGAGAGAGAGGAACCAAACTGATTGGTCTTGAAAATCAGAATGAATCGATTTTTGGATTCCAGTAGAAATTCAAGTCATATGATGTTATTAAGGTATTTTGGGTGTGAGATACAAAAATTTTTCTAGAAGAAGGGAGATGACGTCACCTCTGGCAAAACATTTTGGACGCAACCTTACAAAACATGACTCAGCTGCCATGTGGTTCTGTGCAATACTTATCTATATCTCTCAAAAGGGCATACGTGACCAGAGTCATGTATGTAATATTACAAAACCTTCATCTTCACAAGAAATTCGTATGGAACACATGTAACACTATGAAATCATTTGTCTTCTTCTTGTACTGGACAGAGCTTTTACAGAAATCTTAACATGATCAAACAGATGGCAATTGTTATTCCCGACCTGTCATTGCATGAATTAAAACAAATTGAAAACCCAACACAATACGCTTCTCTTATCTGAACTGATGACAGATGAAGTGAAACAAATCCCTCGCTAGGAAACACGTGTTCTATTGAGATCTGATACTACACACATACGATATTTCAATAATCATTATCATTACATGTAATACATTATAAATAAGAGAGTAAATATTTTAAAATTATAGGAGAATATACACATTACAAGGCAACATCATATATATATATATATATATATATATATATATATATATATATATATATATATATATATATATATATATATATATATACACACAATGTCAGTGTGTGTGTGTATTTTCAAATTATGATTTTCTGATCTTAGATGGTTCCAGATGTTGGCGATGACAATAACTTGTTCATTAAGATGTTAGTTTTAAAATCAGGGAAGCTAAATAATGCTGGGTCTGGTCAGTAGTTGGAGGGGTAACCAGCAAGAAAAGATAGGTCATTGGTACCACATTTGATGTCTTCAAGCTCAGAATGGAAGGTTAACGCTGCCTGGAACCCAGCGTTTTAAAGGGGAAGTTATATAATTGAAAATTTATAATTATACACACATATATATACATATATGTATTTTTAACCTTACGCTTTCTCCACTTGTAGAGGGGATGGCACCAGATGAGAAGAGGCTTCTAGTTTTCACCAGTTCTCATCAATTTCTCTCTGTAGGGGGTTAGTACTGTCAGTACACCTCATGTGGCGCACTGTAGGCAATACTTAAGGTTCATTGCAGCTTCACTTTAACCCCTAGCTGTAACCTCTTTTATTCCTTTTACTGTACCTCTGTTCTTATTCTCTTTCTTCCGGCTTACTTTCCACCATCTCCTAACTGTTGATTCATAGTGCGGCTGCGAGGTTTTCCTCTCGTTGCACCTTTGAAACCTTTATACTCTCAGTTTCCCTTTCAGCACTGAATGACCTCATAGGTCCCAGCACTGGGCCTTTGGCCTAAATCCTATATTTTATTCTGTTCTAATCACATCAATTTCCTGGGGTTAAGGTTGCAAGCCTCATCCTTTCATACATTTTGGACCCAAATTACAGAATGGTCGATTGGTGGACTGTAAGATGGGATTGAAACACGAGCCTTTCAAACGTAAGCCCAGTACTCCATCGTCAAGCTTGCAGTCACCTTTCTGGGGTTTGTGTGTGTGTGCATATATACAGTATATATATATATATATATATATATATATATATATATATATATATATATATATATATATATATATATATATATATATATATATATATATATATATATATATGAGAGAGAGAGAGATGAGAAAGTTTAGAAGAGTGGGAGAGAGAGAAAAAGGGATATAATGAAAGAGGAATGGTAGATAGAGCCGTTATGTAGGGAAGTAAATACAAAAGGTGAAAATTACAAATGGATCTAAGGGAAAAAATGCAAATGAAGAGATGCTATCGAAAGAGTATGCATTTGCGGTTTGATGGAATATTTCACAGATTCGATTAACGTGGAGGATAGAAGAGAGAGAGAGAGAGAGGGCTGTATGACAAGATCATGAGAGGTAAGTTTGAGTTTGAAAATGCACGTGAAATGGACAATTAATGTTGCAAGAGAAGCTAGTAAGGGACAGAAGAAATGAAGATCTCTGGAAGTTGATGAAATTACAAGTAAAATTGTGATTGGGTGGCTGACCATGTTGTATAAGGTATGTTTGGATGAGGGAAATGTTCCCAAGGTATGGCTAAGAGGAATAGTTGTTTTGTAGTAGAATGAAGGTGATGAAAGTGACTAAATGTTTGTTGTTTAGTTTACCTTCAGTATCCCTGATGTATGGCAGGGTTTTGGTGTAGAAAGCAAGACAAGTGACCGAGGGAATGAAAGGGTAAGAACAGTGTGGTCAAGATGCATCACGCGTAGAAAGCTGGATTTGGCACACAGACATATACATATCTTCTGATGAGGTTGATATAATGGTTATGATGAAAGTGAATCATGTTAGAATATGTAGATGAGAATGGCTGATGGGTTGTAGTTGATATTGTACTGATGGGGGTGTGAAAGGGAACTGCAAAACTAATGAAAGAGTATGAAAGTGATGGCAAGTCTTCTCAACTTTTAATCACGTCTTACTTAGACATGCAACACAATCAGTCAGTCTCAAGATCCACGCATAAACGACCACATTTCATCTCCATGAGGGAGAGTTGACGCACGAATCATTTCTTTCAACCCAACCTTTTCTTCTTTAAACGCTGTTTTTCTTTTGCAAAACTTTCACGAAAATTCGTGCTTTCCCTGGACTGTGATTCAACTCTTGTCTCATCCTACCTACATGAGGTATATTAACAAGAATTGTCTCTATGAATCCGTAAGTATTTATTGGTACATCTTCCGGCCATTCATTTGCCATCATAATATTCTTCTTTAACAAAGTACTTCAAGTTCTTTAACCACATGATGTTTTTTTTCCTATAAAGAACGTGTAGGCTCTTTTTACACCAGAAATCCCGGTAGAGGGATAGTGCCGTTAGCGCACCTTACGTGGTGCGCTAAAGGCATTACTTAAGGTTCTTAGCAGCGTCCCTTCGGCCCCTAGCTGCAACCCCTTTCATTCCTTGTACCGTACCTCAGCTTACTTTCCATCTTCTCCTAACAATTGTTTCATAGTGGAACTGGTATTTTTTCCTCCTGTACGTCTTTAAAACATTCTTTGCTTTCAATTTCCCTTTCAGCGCTGAATGCTCTCTTAGGTCCCAGAGCTTGGCCTTTGCCTTAAATTTTATATTCTATTCCATTCACATAAAATATCAAGACTATTAATCGGATACTCTATTCACCACTTTCATTCTAAGCTGTCCTTATTCTCCATCGTGACATGGACAGGATTAGTGAATGGTGTAGTCGGTGGGGTTTGAGGCTGAACTCCAGTGAAACGAAAACACTATTGATTAGTAGACCTCGTACAGATTTTCCACCACATCCTCCCCTTCAGGTGGATGGGACTCTGCTGAATGAGTCTGAAGCTTTGACTCATATCTAACTTTTGAGAAACACCAAATGAAAGTGTCAGCAACTATGCGCGCGAAAGTTAGGTATTGTACGTAAGTCTCCATATATTTATAAAGTGATAAAATCAATGCAACGCGTTTTAGGTCATTTGTCCTTCCTTTACTAGAGTACTGTTCTCCGGTGTGGATGTCTGCTTCTGCCAGAGATTTATCTCTTTTAGATAGAGTTGTTCTTGGCGGTAGGTTTCCATTTCCTAATATCAGCAGTTATGACTTGGACCATCGACGGATGGCCTCCTGTTTGTCACTTTTTCATAAGTTGTATTTCAACAGAGATCTTTCACATTCACAATTGATCCCTAATCCCCCTTTCCTGCCGAGAGCAACCAGATTTGCTGAACAGCAGCACCAATATGCAGTAAAAATGTGCCTCGCTGTCGAACTTCTCAGTTCCAGAGGTACTTTATTCCCCACACCATTGGACTGTGGAACAGTCTCCCTGAGGATGACGTGCAATCAGAACTTCAAAGTTTCAAGCAAAGATGCAATGTATTACTACCTAATACAATTTTCCCTGTATTTAGATTATTTACTTACATTTTTATGTTTATTTTGTTAAATTATTTTGTCTTTTTTAATAAGCGATCTCTTCTTTCTGCATTTCCCTTTAACTAATGTTACTTCTTTCTAATGAACACCTTATTCTTTGGATGCTTGAATTTTAAGTCAGTGGCCCCTGTGGGCTGGTCCCATATGAACAGGGTCCATCGTATGAAAAATAAATAATAATAATAATAATAATAATAATAATAATAATAATAATAATAATAGAGAACATGCACTTTCGCCTAACTTTTTGTCACTTCTCTCATTATTTCATCTTTAAAAATCTTGATTACTCTTGTCCGAGATCTAATTTTACATGCAACATGTTACTTTCCATTGACATGTCTGAAAAGTCTTGACTTTTATCGTGAAAACATATATATACGGTGATATCTAATCACATTCAAGAAATTAGTCCGTACAGATGCGTCCTGCTTACCCCCATGATTATATTTAGGATTTTTTTTTTTTTTTCCTCAGCGTTCAGGCACTCCGGAAAAAAGTTTTTGCCGTTTATTATCAGCCTTCTCACGCACCCAATACAGCCAGGGAGAGTATTTTAATACTGATGCGAAGGCACCATAGAACGTTAATTCTGAAAACCTTTTGATGTATATTTATAAAAAAAAAAAACTACTTATTTTTTATACTTAGAGCGTTATAGGAACTATATTTATACGTAAAAAGGCAGACATTTGAACAAACTACTGTAAGGTTTTGTTACTGGTACATATTGTTTTGACATTAATGTTTTACGGAAAGTCTTTGAAACAGGAAATTTTACTTTTTCCAATCTTAATACGGCGGAGAGTATGTATAGTAACTGCGGTACAGAATTACCAGATTTCTTTTTCTGTTATTATTATTATTATTATTATTATTATTATTATTATTATTATTATTATTATTATTATTATTATTATTTTAGTTTTCTGCAAAAGAAAACCTGCGATGGCTTTGTCTGTCCGTCCGCACATTTTCTGTCCGCCCTCAAAACTTAAAAACTGCTGAGGCTAGATGGCTGCATATTAGTATGTCGATCACCTACCCTCCAATCATCAAACATAACAAATTGCATCTCTGTAGCCTCAATAGTGTTTATTTTATTGAAGGTTAGCCATGGATCGTGCGTCTGGCACCGCCGAGTCCAATTCCGTCGCCACCGCACCTTCACTTGACCGCATCTGGGGAGCAACTGAGCGCTGCCCGGTCTTAGCTGAAAGTTTCATACTGCAGCACATCAAGAGGCTCGTAATGATGCCAATCGAAGACAGTTACAACAAGGTCGTGACACTGCGGCTTTACAGGCTGTACAGAAAACTCGATTGCGCTGAAGAAACTTCGGCGCATTTTTTACTTGTTTATCATTCAGAACAATTTTTTGTTTGTAAAATTAGGCGTACGCTTTGGCAGTTTCAAGTTTTTATTTTTTTATTTTTCCGAAAATTCACCCGGGTGTAGTTCAGTCCCGTGGTATCAAGGGAGAAAAATGAAAACAGGGACCCAGAAGGTGATGGAATAAGAAACTAAAAGTTTATTATGGGTTAACTTAATGAGTTTATTTTTATATAATGTGGCGAAGCGGCCGACGTGGTTGGTCAGTCATTGACATTATCATTATTTGTGCAGAAAGAACGCGTACTTGACAGTGGCCATTCTGAATAACAGTGTCTGCAATTTCAGAGCCCGGGTCTACTTTTATCGAGCCCCTTCCTATAGGCTATTTCATGTTTTTATGCAAGTCAGTTTTGAAAATTGCACTAATAACCTCATTTTGACCCTTCTTCCCAAACTCAAATTGCATTAATTTTACTCGTATTCTTCGTAACATCCATAAACTTACCCTTTCATCAGCCATTTTCCTTAACGTTTTATCTCCTAAAAATTCTGAGTCACTTTAGTCACGTCAAACTTACCAAAGATTCTATCTCTACTTGTCACTTAACTTTGCTTATATATAAGAGCATTAAATCAAATCACCCAGCACAGTTACCCCGCATCCAAAACCAATCATATACAAATTAAAAGATCTGCCAGGAACTTCCTCTCTACTTTTACCCTTTTTCATTTCGGAACTATTTAGCTGTTAATCAGTTCAGTGGTCTGGTTAAACTAAGATATACTTTTTTTTTTATACCTGTATTTTTCCCACTAGTTTTACACACAATGCTTGTGTCAAGACATTGGTGCGATACTTCCATCCTGCTGTCTTTCTGACACAACAATCTCTGTTCTTTCCATTACTCAGCATCTCTCAGCTCTCTTTGACACAATCACCCTTTATCCTTATCTGTCCGGAATACCTAGCCCATTTTCTTTGGTCTCATCTCTCTGCTTTATAACTAACAGGTTCTTCCTCACAAAGAAATCGACTATCATCATTAACTGTTCGTGTGTACTGCATGAAGACCGAATACGTGCCCTCTGATTTTTTTTTCAAAGATGAGTTCATGTGTGGGACTGCAGGCCTGTGCCCATTTCCTTTTGGGTGTTTTCACTCCATGTAAATGCAAATTTCGCTTGTGTTACGGGATTGATTTATTGATTTCAAGTTATCTGGCGTTTTAGCGACCAAGGTCACTGATATCGAGAGCCTTAAAGGAAGAGGGTTGTGCCTCTTGGTCCTGCGACCCCATGCATAGTATACTTAAGACATTAGCGTTTCTAAGGGAAGCAATGTCCAGGTAGTAGTAGTTACCACTGATACCTCGGCAACAGTCAGTTTATACAGGTGGCGTTCATGCAGTTAGATAAGGGGAGGTTTACAAACTCATACCCTGTTTTGAAAATGTACGTATTTATATTAATTTATTAATATAAATAAATATGGAATTTCTTTAAGTACTATGATAACTAGGAAGCCAAATCGGCCATTTTAATGTTCATGTTTAAGGGAAGGCGATTTCTGACAGCTAATTTGATAGCTATTACATTTGTTATAGTGATTCGTCTTCATGCTTGCAGTTTGTTCAGGGCAGCGAAATACCGAAGTTTCCTCCTATCAGATTTGAGGATGTATCTCGATAATACAACTGGTTTCGAGAATGAGCTGTCACATGGCAGTGTCCTAACACACTTTGCCTTTGTAATCACGTGTAGATGTCATCAAGATCAAACAGGAGGCATCGTAAAACATTCTGCTCCCATCCTGTGTTCCTTCACGTAAGCTTTCCTCTCACTCCCCATTTCCTCTTCCGCCGTTTCCTTCTTCAGCAGTGTAGGAGGAGGACCACCCACCTTGATCTCGCTAATTAAGACTTTATCTTCTCTTCCGGACGAAGAATAGTTTTTACGACCTATTAATTAACAGCTTCGCGTCATCAACTCGGCCAGGACCCGCTGCTGGCTGCCACTTCGAGAATCGGGTTCAGGCAGGAGGTCCTCGTTTATAATATTTAGACGAAGTTATTGCCCTTCGTCTACGCATAGGGAGCAGGAGGGGGGAAAATGACGAAATTCATAAACACAGCTAAAGTGGCATCAAAGCGATCTCAGACGTGCCCATGTGATTGGTCGGGCGGGGAAATATCCGCTAGTGGTATTTTCATGTTGTGCGAAGCTCTCACGTGCACATATGAACACGAGAGGCTCTTATTGCATGGAAGGTGCAGTTGTCTTGCTGATGCGCTTGGCCTTGTGAAAGGTGGGGGCGGGGGATGGGGTAGGTAATTGGTAGGTGGAGTGAAAAGTAGTGGGTTTTAATTGTATCCACCCAACTTTAGGACCGAAAACAAGTAAGTATACCTTACAGGGTTGGGGAGTTCTTATTGATTTTCAATTTCGGCAAAAACTTACTCTAAACCACATAGATTGATTCCGAAGAGCTATTTTCCTGTTCTGCCCTGTAGGAAATGTAAGTCACAAGAAGGTTAGGAAAGGGAGGGAACTATTTTTAATCCTTTAAGAAATGCAGATGACTGGAGTGTTACGAATACCTAAAGAAGCCGTAACTGCATGTGGAATGGGAGAGTAAAAACTGAGCCAAAAATGATGATTTAAGAGATGGGTATATTGGTAAGAGGATTAGTGGTTAGAGTTGGACCAGTAATGAGAGTATTGGGGTAGTTAAGGAAGGCATGGCACCGTATTTTTCTTAAAAGGGAGAGTCAAGTGTTCAACAGGTGGACTTATCTCCCTTTACTCCAAAGATAGATTTGATGGAGTTGTAAAGAAGTCTGAGACATTAAAAATCTCTTTGAACCATGATGAAGATGTAGGCAGGTGATTTTTTTTTCTTGTCATAATTTCAAGATCTTCATTGACTTTTGTCCTGTGTTCCTAGAGGCTAGACATCTTTTGGAGTTGCATGTTTAAACGGTTATGCGTAATGTATCCATTTATGTTTCTTACAGATATTTGAATTGATTGATCATTAGATTAAATACATATAGATAAGCGAGTTTAACTGTCCGTCTCTCGTTTTAGTTATTTCATGTTTAGACTTGCTCCGAATTGAATCTTGATCAACTGCTCTCCGAACTTGGGGATTTTATCCTGATTATAGCATTTTGCAACCATGGTTAGGTAACTTTCATGGAGAAGAATGCTGACTAGAATGTCGCTGTAAACAAAGCATATTTGCCATATAATGCTAGGAGAGTTTTCTTATTACAGGAGAGACCCCATGTTAATTTTACAAAACCATCAATTTCTAAACTTTCTTTGAAAATTATATTCACTCCTCAATTCGACAGTGTGTTGTACGTAAAAATAATCCTATCTCATTTAATTTACACCCTTTTCTATATTCCGCAGTTTGATGTCTGTATTTTCTGATTTTCTCAGCTTCCAGATTCTCGAAGTGAAGATCACAACAATGAACAAAGTTTGCATCACACTATACCTTGAGTCAGACTTTGATTTTACCTGATTCACAGTAGTTTCTTTTTAAGAGTGAAACGTCCTAAAATCGCTCTCAGCGGCTGCCTTCCACTGTTGCTGGTTCTGCATTTTAGGTATTGGCATAGTTCCAATTATGTATGTTTTGGATATCTACGGAGCCCATGTTCTTCATTTACTGAGTTTCCTTTCCACATAAACATTACATTACTGCCTTGTAGTAAGCGCCAATCAAATCACTTTCTCAGTTATCAGTCACGTATGTAATCGGGAATCATCATCTAGCTAGTCGGGTATAATGAAGACGTGTTATTCTTAATAGTTTTTAAGATCACCGGTCTTGCCTTTTACCCAATTGCAAAGAAGCAATCGTTCCTTTTCCTCGCTTAATTTAAGCATTCCCACTGGTCAACAGTATCCTGCATTCCCAGTCAGCCATTCCGTTACTCTTGGGACTGTTAGTTAGGAATTTCTGTTCTATTTCATGTACGAGTTACTCAGTGGTCTTACTAACAACATGTCCTCTGTTTATGTCTGTTTTCATTTTCCTTAGGATTCCTGGCGACCTGAACAAATTCATCTTCGATGATCTATCGAATGCAGTAATTATTCATTTGGTTTAATGATTACGTGGCGTCAGTGTCTCAGACTCTAAACTAAAATATTTTTTCGTGACCGGTCTGTCTCGAAATGTTGTCATAGCATTTTTAATATGAATTGTTCGTACATGGTTCATTTTTATCGACTTGGTTAAAAATTTATCTTTCTTTTCCCCTAGTGGATCCAAGTTAAATCTTGATATTTTAAATTTTCTCGGAAAGTTCTCGCTTGAAACTTTTTTATTCTTCTCATTGCCATTTTCAGATTTGTCATGTCGTAATGAAAATTTATGATTTAGTGAATGAAAGTGTTTATTTTGGATGATTTAATGAATGCAAATGTGTATTGTCGATGATTTAAGGAATGAAAGTGTTTATATTGGAAGTTAATAGTTCATGATTCGATATATCTTCTTAATGCAGTGTAAAGTTCATTAGATGTTCCTGCCCATTTATATCAAGGTTTTTTTCTGCAACCGTTACGTGTTCATTTAATTTGAGCAGTTTTTTTTCTAAATCGATAATTACCGTGCTCTGGTGACTGTTGAGGGAGTTTTTGCACGAAGGTAAAACGGTATCCTACATTGAACACTGTTGTTAATCTTTAGGATGTCAACACTGAACGTCATCAGCCCACTCAAATTTAGACTGCCGTTTAATATTTTATTTATGTATTTACTTATCACTGCTAATTGCTGGTTTTACTGTCACATGAAGGCGTTAAAAATTAATGAAACTTCAGCCGGAAGATTAACAGAAGTACTATCCTCGTGAGTTTTAACATTTTTTAACCTCACTGAAGCATGCCAAATTTGCATAACCACCAGAAAATGTAGTATAAAGTTTTTGATACAAGAATCTGTTTCATGATGACTGTCAGTGTCAGAAGCAGGTATGTCTAGAGGTTCAAGAATAACCTCTTGATATATGCAATTCCATTCTTAGGGCTTTATTTAATTCTTGGTTTTATACTATATGATACCATACACAGATTTTGAATGTAAGATTCAAAGCTATTTTTAGTACATTGCTTCACATGCAATAAACGTGTACTATCTAGTACAATTTTATTGATAGGAAACTCTTCTTGTACATGAAAAATCATAAGTTTAAGATAATTTTACTTGATATTAGTTTCATCTTCTGTGCAAAAGGGGATTGGATATCAGCATTTCACAACATTGTGATAATTTTATTTTAGAAGTTAAAAATTTTTATTTTAGATCGATATAAGCTGATATCTCGAGATAGACATTATTAGACGTTCCTTTGAGTCTGGAACAAAACGGATTTTCGTTTAAAGATCGTATTTCATGATTTTCAGAAAGGAAAAAAATTCGATAATTGTTCATGGATGCTGAAGGCATGATGAAAATATGTTAAGAAATTTCTTAAAAAAAAAAAAAAAAAAAGTAATTATCATTGGAAGACGAATCTACTCGAAACAAATTGCGACAGGCATTCAGACGCACCATCGCTGTACACATTTTTCCAGGTTGTCCAAGATGTAGAATTCACAAGTAAAAACTAGGTGAAAATTCTCTTCTCTCTTTGGTGTTCAGAATGGAAGGAGGGCGAAGAAACAGATTTTTGGCAGTGAACGAAAACTACGTCAGATTTAATGTTTGTGTAAGCGAGTTTATATATGACGTAACGACTTTGTTATGATAAGCGGTATGCTTGTCAGATTTTGCCCAGATAAGAGGAGGTCACGGGTCTCTAGGAAAAATGCCAGGCGATTCCTTTACAGGCACGAACGACTTTCATTGTTGACTTTGGCCAGAATGAGACTGTGTCCACAGATAAGTGACGTTGAAGCTTTTCAACGCCAACTACTTTAATCCATAGTTCAAATGCCCTCCATTATTATTTTCGCCTCCGCCTGCAAATGGAAAAGTAATCTTGGTATATTCACGAACGAAATTCCGTTAACCGCTTAACCGAAATATTTCTCTCATTTTGAATTTCTCGAAAAAGTAAAGGAAAGTTTTACACACACACACACACACACATATATATGTATGTATGTATGCATGATTGTATGTATGATACTAGCTTTTAAGGTGAGTCATTAATTTTGTTCTCTGCATACTTTTCGCTCGTTAAACAGGGGTTACTTAAAATGATTTCTGTTGCTTACATCAGTGCCTTGTCTTGTAATTGTGTCATAGTAATTGTCCTAGTGCTGTTTGGGTGTTTATTTTTCATTTTAAAACGGCACAGACTCTCTTGTAACTGTCTCTCAAGTTTCACTTTCATAAATGTATTATGTTTGCTACATATGCTTACGAGAAAATTATGTATACTTTGGTAAATGTTTGTGTATATGTTTGTTCAGACCTGGCACTTTTGTAAGAAAATAATATTAGTTGACATGTTTATATATAAATTATTAGAATCATCAGATATTTTCCGTATTGTTTGAAACCATAAGGTAATGTTTTTTCTTTATTTATATTATATATATATATATATATATATATATATATATATATATATATATATATATATATATATATATATATAATGCGTTGATATTATATACAATATTTTTATATATGTTCACATACGTGGTTTCCGTGTAATTCCTTATATTGGACCGTGATAACCGTAACTTTTGCAGCTCTCGTTAGAAAATCTTTTGATCACGTAATTATTCAATCGCAGTCATGTATTTAGTAATTAGTCCTTTGGGAAACATCGAATATGTGTAAACTATTATTTTGTTTGAACGAGTTTACACCAAAACAATGTTGAAAAAATATGGCGTATATAAAAAAATGTCATGTTTTGCCTAGATTGCCCGCAAAGCTTCCAGGTCCTGCGGGCACTTTATGTTCATAGTTGCTAGATTCAAACATTACAACATTTAACTGTCTGTGATACGTGTTTCTACTAGCAGATCATACTGATATTCGAACTTGTCACAGGTTCTTATACGGACTTGATATTCTGATTTATTAAAAAGAGTGGTATGAATACTGCCTTAATTCACATTCCCTTGAAACAGAATTTATAATAATCCTTCGTCTTTGTCATCAGATGATTGTCTGATGACCAACATCGTCATCATCTGACAGTGAGTGATCGAGGTGGTGGATGATGATTTATATAAAAATACATCCATTAATGATAATTTGTGTAAGAACTTCACCTATGAACCGGAAACGCTGTAGGCATTACTTATGGTTCTTTTCAGCGTCCCTTCGGCCCCTAGGTGCAACGCCTTTCGTTCATTTTTACTATACGTCCATTCCCATTCTCTTCCTTCCTCCTTCTTGCTATCCACCCTCTCCTAACAATTGTTTCATAGTGCAACTGCGAGTTTTTCCTCCTGTTATACCTTTCAAACCTTTCTACTCCCAATTTCTCTTCCAGCGCTGAACGAACTCATAGGCCCCAGCGCTTGGCCTTTGGCCTGAATTCTATATTCCTATTCATATGAACTGTAAAACTAGGCATTTCTTCGTTTCTTTCAATTTCCTGTGTTTTTTTTCCGCTATGGTAGGTGACTTTTGAATTCATTAACATGTAATTTGGATTTTACCCCCAGAAAGCAGTTGGCGGCGTTATGTAGAGGTCATTTCCATTTCTTTTATTCTTTTTGAAATAAGTTAAGGGCATCGTAACTTTTATTTAGTTATTTCTTTGCAGTTTACATGAGAATACTTTTTTCAGTTAATTAAATTTTTAGTTTTTAACCACCCTCCGTTTCAGTGATATGCGATGTCGTCAGTTACATCAATTTTTTTTAAGACTAAACAGCTGAGTTTGCCTTAAAGGCATCATTACCCTGTGTTTATAATTTGGAACCCTTTTCATTATTAAAAAAGATAGTTTTCTGTTTGATTCGCTTTATATTGTTTTAGAATACTTGTTTCTCTTTTTTTCTTATTTGTTTGAATTCGCTGGGAAAGATTTTAACATTTTTCTACATGTATGTTATGAAAATGCTGTATTCCGTTATCAAATTCCCACACCTCATGGTATTTCCGGAGAATGTGTACTGTCTCGTGAAAGATTTTGAAGTGTTTCAAACATCATTTATGTGACTCACGAATGGTGTAGAGTTTTACGGAAGTTACTCACGTTTTACTTTTTGTTTTTTGGACTTTGACCTTGAATTACTTTGCTATTTGCAACCCAGTCGAACCAAGAAGTGGGAAGGAATGTTGTAAATCTGCGCCTACATCCTTACCGCCCTTCCTCCTTTACTGCTTATGTGTAGAAAAATATCTTAGCAGCCAAGTACACTGTTTGGATTTCAGGAATATAGGTTTTTGGACAGAAAACGATGCTGTTTATGAATTAGGTGACAACAAGAAATAAGATTGTGATATTTATGGTCAGCTTGCAGTAAGGAATTTCTAATCGCTGTAGATATTGCTTCTCATGTAATGCCCGGTTGTTTGCTTATGAAATTCACTGTATGTGGAGTTTGTTCTTATGCTCTTATAATTTTGAATTTAATGTTTTTAGGAATATATTGAGCTCCATAGTCTAATTTTTTTTAATGTATGATGTATCTTAAAGTTTCCTACACACATTTGCACTTTTCTAGTGATAAATCATCGTCATCATCATCACTAAACCCCCGTTAGTGCCACCAGTGCACCTCACGCGATACACTATAGGCATTACTTAGGTTCTTTGGAGCGTCCCTTCGGCCCCTAGCTGCAACCCCTTTCATTCCTTTTACCGTACCTCTGTCCATATTATCTTTCTTACATCTTACTTTCCACTCTCTTCTAGCAGTTGTTTCATAGTGCACCTGCGAGGTTTTCCTCCTGTTATACTTTTAAAATCTTTCTGCTCTCAGTTTCCCTTTCAGCGCTGAATGACCTCATAGGTCCCAGCGCTTGGCCTTTGGCGTGAATGTTGTATTCCAATTCCAGCCATCATCATCACCATCATCATAAGTAGTAGTAGTAGTAGTAGTAGTAGTAGTAGTAGTAGTAGTAGTAGTAGTAGTAGTAGCAGTAGTAACTTAGACAGAGGAAAACATCAGCAGTTAGAGAAATTGAAGGGGGACGGGAATCCAAAACGCCAAAACTGTGCTGCAGTCCTCAGTCTGATTTAATAACACTGAGAATTTCTTTCTATTAATGTTGAGATCGTTTTATTTGGAACATTTTATTTGTAAATGTGTAGATGGATTACATAACCGCAATCCATCGATTTAAGTCGTCGTTGGTTTTGATGTTTTTTCCTTTACATTTGCAATTCAGGCGGAGATTGCATTATTGTAACTGTGCGGAACTGTAATCAGAATAATCTCTCAAATACTACTCTCTTATTTCAGAATCGATTCTTATTATTGTCATAGGCAAAATGTAAAGCTCCTAAGAAGGATGTTTGGACGTGTTGCCATATCTGTGAGATATTAAGAAACCTTCCAAAATGTTACATTTGCTCCCTTTTGTTTCCAAGTGGGTGAAAGTTTAATATTGGCCAAGAGAAATGAATCGCTAGCTAAGGGTCAGCACCTCTTAAAGTTTTTTTTTTTTTGAGTATCGACACCTAATTACGGAGAACAAATGAATTGTCTAACCAGTGGATTAGTTTTTAGATAATGACCGATCCATTTTATGTTTCACTGCTTGTTTTTTCTAGCAGTACATAGGAAAGCTGATATTGTTAGAAGGTTAAATATAATATTAGATATAAAGATCGTGCTCTCTCTCTCTCTCTCTCTCTCTCTCTCTCTCTCTCTCTCTCTCTCTCTCTCTCTCTCTCTCTCACACACACACACACATGAAGTGAATTCAGTGTATTTTATAATTATCTTCATTTCCCATTATTCCAGATTTCAAAAGGACTGGGGATTAAAAAAAAGAAAGAGCGTTAAAGAGACTTATAATGCTACTTATGTCACCCGCCATCCTTAACAACCCCCACAGCCCCCTCCCTACCCCAGCCCATCTCTCATCCCACCCACACTCGGGACCTTTCAATAACCCCCAAAAGAAAAATATGCAAATTTAGCCCCAAGGACCGTATGGCACGCCAGACTCCAATCGCCCCTGACGCCTCTTATCATAAAGGTCATAATTCACCATGATAGCTCATCCTATAAATATCAATCACTATCAACGCTACCAGTCTAGAATATGCAAATAGATCATAGGTTCCTGAAAGCTGTGCGATAATGCCCAAAGATAACGGTGATGGAAGAGTTGTTGATATTTATAATATTGATAATTATCCTAAGGACTTTCTTACTCAGGCTGTACTCGCGACAGACAAACGCCTATCTCTCTCTCTCTCTCTCTCTCTCTCTCTCTCTCTCTCTCTCTCTCTCTCTCTCTCTTTCTCTGATAGGGGAGAGTAGGTGGGTATTTATTCAAATTTACGGGTGACACTTGCTTAATGCGTTTTAATATATTACCCAGAGAGGCCTCGTAAGCCACATGAACTTTTTTTTATTTATTTTTTAGGACAGTAGGGTAAGTGTCATCCAAGTGGCTAATTAAGCAAAACTTTGTATATTCGATTTTGTTTACCAGGAGACTCTTTTATTTCAGTCTTTTTGGGGGAGGGGGGGACGGGGGGGTGGTTTTATACGAAGAAATTTTAATTGTTAATGAGTCATATCATATACGTCAAGGTCCTACGTCACGGTAAGTGACCAGCGAAAAATTATTACTCAGAGAACAGGTAATACGGTATTATTATTATTATTATTATTATTATTATTATTATTATTATTATTATTATTATTATTATTATTATTATTGAAGGTACTTGCATTTTTACTATCATTTCCTGAAATAAACTGGAGTATAATGTTTCGGTTCATTCACCTGTTTGTGCATTAGTGTTATGAAATAAGGCAGACTATCGGTTTACGGTGTTATGAAATAAACCGACCCTTTTTGTAGCCTTAACGTTTGTAGTATTGTTGAACAGTTATGATTTGGTACCAAAGTGCGCGCGCAGACACACACCAACTCTCATACATCGTTGAATCCGTTTACATAATTGTGACCCAAGCAGTGAATTAGGTACCTCCTAAATAGTGACTGCGGTAGGTCGTAACCAAAAAGATTAGCTGGAGAATAGAGGGTTAGTATCTTCTAAAGTGGCCTCCTGTAAAAGGGAGAAATTTAAAGATACATGAAGTGGTAAAATGTTACTGTAGGTGAATTGTTGGATCAGACCGAAATAATAGTCATGTGGAAAATAATGAATGACAGTAAGGTGCTGAGGGATAAATAATTCGGAAATATGTATGTATGTATATATGTATATATATATATATATATATATATATATATATATATATATATATATATATATATATATATATATATATATATATATATATTACATAGTGTGTACATATAAATGTATATATACTGTATATATATTGTGTATACACATTTAAATGTGTATATGTGTGTGTGTGTATTACTGTATAAGGGTGGCCTTGCGTTTGCGTCCTAGAGCAGTCTACTCTGAACCGGGTGTCATCAAAGTGGTGGTAATTTTGTATAAACTCTAGGTGGGTTTTTGAATCCACTGTCTGGCTTTAAATGCTAATGGAGCTCGGAGAACGGACAGTTTTAAGTTTTATATCACAAGTACATCACATCCTCTGCCTTCTGACAACAATTTGTTTAATTATTCGCTTCTGTACAGATACGCTCTGAGATGCAGTAGGCTAAGATAACACATCATAAAGGTCTCGCTCCTGAATTTGTTGTGTTTAAGAACAGTCCTATGCCGTCTGAAGTTTGCAGTTAATATATGTATATATATACAGTATGTATAATATATATATATATATATATATATATATATATATATATATATATATATATATATATATATGTATATATATATGTATATATATAGTATGTATATGTGTATATGTGTATATACATATATATATGTATATATAAATATACATATACAGTACATGTATGTATATATGTAAATATATATATATATATATATATATATATATATATATATAATATATAAATATGTATATATATATTTATTTATAAGTATATATACATACACACACACACACACACACACACACATATATATATATATATATATATATATATATATATATATATATATATATATATATATATATATATATAAACTAAACTAACGGCATAACATTGTTCTTAAACACAGTAAATTCAGGAGCGAGATCTTTACGATGTGTTATCATAGCCTACTACAGTACATGTTAGAGCGGCAGTTCGAATCCCAGTGATGACGAAGCACTGATCTGGGTTTAAATTATTCTAGAGGTATAGTGAATTGGACGTTAAAGAATTGGACTTAAAACGATATCTGTGGCATAATATTTGTATATTATAACTATATACATATATATATATATATATATATATATATATATATATATATATATATATATATATATATATATATATATATACACACACACACACACAGTATGCGGTATGTTTGTTTGTGTGTGCGTGTGCGCATGTGTGACATACACCGTGAAATTTTTTATATTCACAAATACTTAGCCACAAATGTTGCTTAATATCCAATTTCACTATACCTCGGGGATAGCTTGTACCGAAGGTGAATTATAATTGACAATTACTTCGACTTGATAGAATGGTCGGCAGTCACTGTACATTTTTTTTTTTATTAACCTGGCAGCAGTTCGAATCCCTCTGGTAATGAAGCACTTATCAATTACAATTCCCCTTGGGTTTAAGGTATTCTCGAGGTATTGTGAATTGGATACTAACCGATATTTGCCGCTTAATAATTGTGAATATAAAATGTCTCGACGAATTATATATTTATATATAATTCGTCGTGACATTATATATATATATATATATATATATATATATATATATATATATATATATATATATATATATATATATATATATATATGTGTGTGTGTGTGTGTGTGTGTGTGTGTGGGTATGTGTATGTGTGTGCTTGCATGTAGTTGTTTCTATTTTTTTGCAACCAGATTTTTAGCTTTAAGGCTTAATTCAGAGTGGTGAGAGAGAGAGAAAAAATTTAATAAAATGTATAATCTTATGCACTGATGAGAGTTATGATTTTGGAGATCCATACTAATGAAAAACAGGCCGCAGTCTGTATACTGTTTCAAATTTATTTGAGCTTTTTTATTTCAGAACCCCATTTTTGGGACTGAGTTGAGAGCCAGGAATTTAACACTAGTTTCTTTGATGATATTTGCACATGTCTAATTACCTAAATAACATTCAGATTACAATCACTTTCTTTAACGTCCCATGGAATCCTCCACTCAGTATTTTGCTTATGCATTTCATCTAAATTAGGCTGTAGAATGTTGTGTTTATTACTCTACATAACATTCATTTAGAATAATGAGAAGCAATAAAGGTAGACATCCGCCAGTAACAAAAGATAAATGGCCAATAAATAATAATTCTTCAAGTCCTCGGGGGAATCGTTAATGAGATGCCTCTGTCAGTACACCAAGTAGCCCATGTGACACCCCTGCCTTTTTTCCTTCTTCTCCTTCTTCATCCCAAGCCGGTCTGTGTGGTTCTTCCCCTTCGTTAGCCTTGTGTCTTAGTGTAATTCGTTCATGTCTCCTCATTGCTACTTATCCAATGGCTTTCTTTCATATTGAGTCGTTTGTCGGAATGGTTTGTTTTCAGTGATTACACTGGCGTCTCCTCTGTTTGGGGGTTTAGCTGTTTAGTAAAAATATAATAACGACCTGAGAAAAATCTTGGGTCATGATAATGACATTTAAAGGAGAGTTAGATGACTCAGTAAATACTAAGCAGATAGCTTTTTGTTCTAGTAGGGTGCCTGTGTGTTCTCTAGCATAAGATAGAAACATCTTCCATAGATGTAATTGTTTGTTATGCTGATGTCATATTGTAAGGAAGGGTATCTTCTCTTCCTAGATTTGTTACATTTAACCTGGCAGTGTACTTGGTCGGGGATTCAGCATTTATGCATTCCTTCATCCTAGCGAAACCTCTTGTTTCATCTCTCAAAAACTCTTAATTTAAAAGTTGGATGATGAAACGAAAGTAACCTTTAGTTGCAATTTGTGCATGTGAGCCGTGTCACGGAGGATGAAATTGGTAAGATTTTGTAGGGTCTGTATTAAAATCTTATCAGCAGTCTCAATACGCCCATAGTTATGTATGAGAACTTGTTCGCACAGCACACAGGTACGTTTGTATATGTGTAAAGTTTGTCAGTTTTTTCTCACCGATTTATTAGTTTGAAATATGGCTGATCTTATTCCCTTTACGAATTTAGATATTGAAAAAAATTTTATATGAGGTAGAGAGTATGATTTCTTAATTAATATACCGGTTGAAAATAAGAAATGATCTGTGAATGGCTCAGCTTCGGTTGGTGTAATCTAGACTGACGGACTGATTGTAAGTTATATGGGAGCGATGATTTTTTTTTTTTTTTTTTACATGAAAATTTCGAGCAGGGAAAGGATCGGGAAATAACTTTAACCAAAAGAGAATCAAGGAAGAGAGCAGATTAACCTTTATTTTGACAGAACTTGAAAAGGAGCATCAAAGCCTCGCAGAAGTCAAACGGAAGCGGTCATCCTTTTCTTTGAAAACATAGAGAAAAAGGTAACCTTTTCACTTTTTTCACGCGCCAGAGAACGACTTTCTTTGCAAGTAGTAAGTAGGGCTTAAAACAACAAGGTGACGAGACTTCGGGGATGTTGGACATTGGGTGTGAAGACACGGTCGATCGAGGGGGGAAGGAGGAGGAGGGAGGTGGGGAGAGGAAGAGAAGAGAAAGAAGAAGAAAAAGAGGTCGGGAGGACTTTTGGGGTAGGGGAGGGGAGGGGAGGGGGGAGGTGCTGGAGAACGGAGGTGGTGATGTTGTCAAGGAAGGTGGCTCCTGCCGTTGGAGGAGATAAGGGCAGGGGGCTACAGGATAAAGACGAAGAGGATAAGAAAGACAGGAAAGATGAAGTGGCAAGGATTATGTTGTGGGGAGTCAACACACAGCCTTAAGGACGCGTTTGACATTCTCTCTCTCTCTCTCTCTCTCTCTCTCTCTCTCTCTCTCTCTCTCTCTCTCTCTCTCTCTCAAAAATGGGAAATGGAGAAGATATACGGAGAGGTTGAAGATCGCAAAATCACTTGGTATTGTGATTAGTGGGAATATAAGTTCAAACAAGATTATTTAAGTCTGGTTTAGGAGAAATGAAAGCCGTAAATTACTTTTTATATCTTTATATTGAAATTAAAATTTGTTCTGATGAGTTTGATCTTATAAAATTTGTTGATGTATCAAATTTGTTGATGTATTACATTTAAATTATCGAACAGACTTGTAGTCAACTTTCCGGCTTCATGTAACCAAAATTTTGCGAACTTTTTTTATTGGTTAAACCTTCTCATAAATAACTTTCTAGGGTGACTGATTTCTCTATTTTATTAGACAAGAGCTGGAAATGTATTTCGTTCCTTAGCTCTATGACTTGATGTTATAATATTTTACCAGTGTTTTATAGATTATATGTTTTATAAAAGTGTTGAAGTTATTTTCGTGACGAATAGATTTGTAACCTTTGTTTTCTTCCCCTGACTTTGCTCAGCAAGTATGGTAGCGGGTCTTTTTAATTTAATTTGCTGAAAGAACACGTTATCTTTCGAATTGTGTCGGTTTTTATTTGGCAGGCAAAGACCTAATTCTCCATTACGTATGCACAAACACTAAAATTAAGCCAAGTTCTCCAGGCCTTTGGCTTTGGGTTACATAGCTTAATCTGATTAGGTTGTGTATATTTGCAAATCTCTGGTGCCCCTCGAAAGATGTGCCAAGTATCCATACATATTTAAGGGACGTCATGATGCCGTTTAGGGCATATAATTTTAATGTCGCATCATTACCCCCAGAATTGCACACTACGCTTCTCGGTCCCTCAAAGCCCGTGTATAAGGTAAAAAGTAATTTGTAGCTGTTATCTCCCTTCAATGTCCGAATCGTCTACTTAATTACAGTAAAGTCAATCCAAGAACTTTCAAGAGAGTTGACTTTGAATATGTTGACACCACTGATGTCACTCGAGCCCGCTAAAACAGGTCTGCCCGCATTCGTCTTTGCGTAACTAGAAAATCGTCCTTTCGACAAAACTGAAACTGTAGGGAAACTATTGGGATGCCCAAGGGGGGGCCCGGGTCCCTCCAGTCAGATGCTTGGCCCCCCACTGACCCCCCCAGTTGAAATGCCCTTTGTAGCCAAACTTTAACCCTTATAATATTTGATAATTTGCTTATAGTAAGAGTTGAAAATTAATTGAAAATATTTGATACATTTGCATATAGTAAGAGTTGAAAATTAATTGCAAATTGAGCTCTATAATTTCAAATACAGGTTTACTAAGTACCCATACTATTGTTTTCCTTCATTCACATGGATATATACATTCGTGAATAGTATATTTTACTAATTACAGAATTGGTACATTAGTTTTGTGTAATTTTCTCTGGCCCCCCAAAATATCTTGGCCCCATATAGCCCCCCCCCCCCGAACAGATGGAATGCCAGCTACGCCACTGACGGAAACTAGCTATCAAAATTTCTCAGGACCAACTCGCTTATAACATAATCATTACCGCTTCGAGGTAATTCATGACCCACTTGTTGCCATTTCTCGTCAGCAGCTTGAGGAGCATTGTAGTCAAAGAAATTTTTGTTTTAGACATATTGCCTCTGCATCCCTAACAAGTAAAAACTTTATTGTATTGCTTTCACTAGTAAAACGTGATGTATTTTTTAAATTGGCCTTGCATGGAAAGCCTTAGCAGATATCGGGAGTTCATAATTTGCGACAAAGTCGTTGGGGCTGGGTTGAGTAGAGTTCGACCGCCGTTGTGTATGTCACGCTTCCCCTGCCAGTACGTCTGTTAAATGGTGTCAGGGATCTGCACGAAGGAAGATCACGTGTCTGTTCGGTCTGTCTGTTCGTCGTAATACGATTACTTTTTTTAAATTCTATGTAAGAACTTCAACTGAAGTTGAAATTCCAGCGTTTTTAGACAATGTACAGTAAAACTTAACCATAACTTTTGAAATGCAAGAAATGGAACCTCATATTTGGCATACATACACACAAATGAGTTCCTTTCTAGACGCTTAAGTTAGTAGCCTCGTGAACTTGACTATGACCTTCATTCACAAAAACATTTTGTTGGGGGAGAAAAATGCCTGGTTGCTACATTAGCAAGAACCATATTAGCCTTCGTCATTTAATTGACCAAAGTGCTCCCATAGAAAAGTTAGTCGCAATCGGTAGAGATATATTTACTATAGCAATACTATCAGAACTCTTCTTCCTCTTCATTATTATTATTATTATTATTATTATTATTATTATTATTATTATTATTATTATTATTATTATTATTATTATATTAAATGCGGGAAGGATAATCCACCATATGACAAAACACTTTAAAGTTTAACATTACCATCAAAATCGTTTCCGATGGTTAGTCTTGAGGGATTTTTTTACGCCAAAGAATATTTAATAAATTTCTGGTTACTGCTGGATTAAAAGTACTTTAAGGAGAATTACTGGTCGGTCACTGTGTTTTTTCATCAGTATTTTTCTTCATCCGTATCTCTCCCTCGCTCGAACTTTCTCCAGATCGGTCCGTGACCCACAATAGTCACTGGACCACCAAGGCACATCGAAACCAGGACCTCCCATTAGAGAGAGAGAGAGAGAGCAGATACTTAGGAATGTGAATAAAGAAAAAGGTTTAAAGTTTACGAGTTAAAGGAGAGAGAGAGAGAGTGAGAGAGAAAATGAAAGAAATGATTGTCTCTTCAAACACTGCATTTCAGCTTGGAGCTCTCCTCAGCAGACCTGGTTGTTTGGTGATTAGAGTAATAATGTCTCCTTGTGGACCTCTGGCTTATTGCGGGTGGTCTTTTTAGGTATAGCTGTCACAAATGGATTGTCCGGGTATTTTAGGGTATGTACTGTATAACCTTGAGAGATGCAGTGTTTTACAGTACAGACGAATATTTGCGACTTATTTCTTGCAAAAGGATCAAGAATGCCTTGTATTATTTCCACTGATTTTCATAGAGGCATTGGCGTAGTTACATACATAATTCGCGGTGTTGAACATGTTAGTTTTTATCATATATACCAATAGAAAGGACAGTGTAGAGAAAAATAATATACAAACAGAAAGAACAGGGTAGAGAAAAATAATTTCGCAGTATATTCACCTCTTATCCCATGCTTTTCACCAATAAAAATGCTTCATATTTTGATATCTGTTAATTGTCTGAAGTGGGCCTGACGGAATTGGATTCTTTTCATTGGTTCTGGGTCTTGGAATTTTCAGATCGTGGGCGTGGTTGAGTTTGATGCTGGGTTATCTGGGAGATGCTGCAAGCATTTTTTCCTTAGAATCTTCTTCATAGGTATATGGGTTCCATATTTCCTTATATGAATATTGTTCTTATAAATGATCAAGTTCTCAGTTCAGTGTTGTTCTTCGTGTACGTGTAGTGTAACATCTCCCAGGTTGGATTCATTTCAACTCCACCATGAGGACTATTCTCTCTTATTCTCAAGCAGCCTTATTCTCAAGGTATTACTTTAGACATTGCTTCGTCAATGTCAGGTTTGGCTAAAGGTACTGTGTGAAAATCGTTAACTCGGGAGTCACCTGTATGATTATACCTTTACAGCAGTCAGTACCTCTGAGCTTTGAAATATGACATTTTTAGAGCAGAATATTCCCTTACTACTTTTTTCGGTTTTGCCATGACTCGGCTTGGCTTAGTGACCATGGAAATAGATCTTCCACCAAGGAGTCTGATATAAAATGTTAAAAAATCTGAACCCGTCAAGGACGTAAGGGATTTAGCTGTGTCACACACTGAATTCCTGTACTCAAATGCAGTCAAGTGTTGCTTAACCCCGCAAATATATGTATCATTTTGTATGTTTTTCGTCAGACTTACTGTATGTCTTGATTGGTTTATGGGATGATTATTACTTATTCGTCTTCAATTGTCTTCTTCAGGCGCAAAGACGAAATGGTTTAAAACCTTACCATTTTTGCCCAAGAACAGATTACAGTGCGTTTTTAGGGTTCTTACTTTGAATATTATTAAAACACGTAGCTGTTAACAATCTGAGAAGACACTTTTTTTATTATTATTTTATTTATTCATTTATTCTATTTTTTAGGATCGAATGCGTGGGCCATGCGGTAGTACCCAAGATTTTAGCAACGGGGCTGCGGTTCGAATCCCGCTGGTAACGAAGCGCCTATCAATTATAATTCCCCTTGGGTTAAAGTTATTCCCGAGGCGTGGTGAAGCGTATGTTAAACGATATTTGTGGCTTAATATTTGTACGTATATTTACTTTATATTTAAGTTGGCACGTGCGCGTATATTATATAAATAAGATTACCAATAACGCGTAAGGAAAGCTTTACAACAAATTCCAAATTCGATCTCGTTTTTTTCATCTTAACTTGATAATTATATATATGGAATATATATATATTATATATATATATATATATATATATATATATATATATATATATATATATATATATATATATAAATATAATATATATATATATATATATATATATATATATATATATATATATATATATATATATATATATATATATGTTTGTGAGTGTGTATATGTATATATATATATACATAAATACATACATATACACATATATATATTTATATAGTGTATGTGTGTGTGGGTGTGTTTTTGAAGCCCATCCAATTTTATATTTGAGTTGGCACGTGCGCGAATTTCTGTGTAGGGTCTCAATCCCTTTGGATGTCTTCATTAGCAACCACTCAGTGAAGGGCCTGATTAACGCATCCTTGATGTTTTGTTCGTGCATAAACTGCGGATTATCTTAGACAAATATTTTTCTGCTTTTTGTTCTTAAATGGGAGGCAACAAGTCTAGTACAACGTTCTGATTTTCATATATATATATATATATATATATATATATATATATATATATATATATATATATATATATATATATATATATATATATATATATATATATATATATATATATATATATATATATATATATATATATATATATATATATATATATATATATATATATATATATATACATTGTATATGTGTGTGTATGTTTATACACACACATATATATATAGATTCATTCATATAAAATATACAAAATATTATAAATATTACTGAGAGAAATATTTTTCCTTTAATTGCAGACAGATTATTTTTACTAATTTTCCAAATCAAAATTGTACCCCAAAACTTTGTTGACACTTTTTTGTGTCATGGTTTGGTGAAAGGTATTATGTATGTATGTATGTCTTTATTTTGTAGAGAGTTATTTTGTGAATAGAATTATTTTAAATTAAAGTTGCTAAAAAGAAAAACAGATGTCAAAAAGAAATGGGCCTCACACTGCCCACCCAATTAGCCTCTTGTACTGCTTGCAGTTCGAAGTGTGTCGTTCGTCACTGACCCTTTGGTAGTAGAGGCGCTGTTTGTGTTTTTGTTTTTTTTTGTTTTTTGTTTTTTCGTCTCTTTCTTTATGAACGTTCTCTTTTGTTTTCATGACACACTTTGCTTCCTTTTAGCAATGGTCATATTTTCCAATTTGCGTTTAGTAACTGGGCTAAACTTAAAGGTTTTTTATGATCTTACATTCTCTGACGTAAGTGTCTTTTTCTTTGTCAGTTATCTTTTTTGGTCATTGGGTCTTAACATAAAGCAGTGGAATCTCATTGCTTTCTCTCTCTCTCTCTCTCTCTCTCTCTCTCTCTCTCTCTCTCTCTCTCTCTCTCTCTCTCTCGAGGTTATTATAAACGCCATCCATCGAGCTAGGCCCTCCATAAAACAATACATAGAGCCAGACTCAACTCAACTCATGTTAATTAAGAGATCGTAAATCCGGCGTATGCAAAATAAGCTGGCGAGGCTTTTGTTTTCTTATCTCAGTCACTTCTGGGATTTATCAGAGAGGCAAATCTCGCAAGTGTTTTAAGTCCGGTTCAGCCAAAATAGTCACAACATTGTTTATTTGGGAAGGTCACGGTACCTGCTCCTAGTATCAAAAGTATTTTGTAATTTAGAATCTTTCCCAGAACGCAGTTTTCATTTCGTTCATTTGGACTGAACACTAGGAATTAACAGTGGACAAGCTCGAACAGTTAACCGTCCGTGTAGCGAGGTCGGAGCAGCAGGAGCAGTAGTCGTCCGAACAAGTGCATGAAAATAATCATAACAACACTTGACCCCGTAGGTGGCAGCATCAGCCACAGCACGAGCGCCCACGAGACGAAAACAAAAGATATCGCCTCAGTAAAAAGGAGGTGAGCATTTCCATATGTTTCTTGCCATGACATGTCCCTCGCTTTTGCTTCACATGTTTTCGGTTGGGTCGAAGCATTTCAACCCTGTTCGGCAGAATTGTGTGTCGGTTGCATTCGAAGCAACCAACAAATGAAAAGCTCTTAAGTTCCCTTCGCTGAGTGTTGTGAAGCGAGTAAAAATAAAAAAAAAATAGGGACCGGGACTCTGATTTTGGTCATAGAAGGCTTTTGGTCATTTTGTCCAAAAAGAAATAGAAAATCGTCATGGAAAGTGAAAATAGCACTAGGATCAAAATGTGTGAGGTCTGGTGTGGAGCCGAATGGAGAAGTCATCAGCAGGGCTTTATTCTGCGTGATAATGTGTAATGGAGTTGGGGAGGAATAGCGGGAGAGAGAGAGAGAGAGAGAGAGGAAAATAAATTGTTAAGTTTATATATAGGCTATATATATATATATATATATATATATATATATATATATATATATATATATATATATATATATATATATATATATATATATATATATATATATATTTGTGTGTGTGTATGTGTACATATATACAAACACATACATGCATGTTTTATGTATGTGTTTATCACCGTTTGCTATCGTATTTTAACCCGAGTAAAATAAATCTGCCTCGGTATTTGTAATTTTGTAAGAGTTACTTTTGATAAAAATTAAGGAAATTTAATGAACATATGTCTTTCTCCACCATACGCTTTCACCTAGTGGGAGAAGTCTTCCGATCGTCAAGTTTTTTTTTTTCTGATTTGGGGAGGGGGAAATGGGTGGGAGGGAAGGGTGGTGACGTTGCTTGCCTACCCTTTTCTACCCTGGTTAAGACCCACCAAACTCGGTTAACGTCCAGAAACAAAATTCATTGCTTTGACTAGCAGGACTTTTTAGGGAAACGGCTCCAAAGTCTTCTCCCGTGGGATCGATTTTGTGACTCTCACTAGTGAGATAAGGTCGATATCCGAGCTGCCAACGGCTGTGACACGTTTATTGTCCTGTTGGTCGGTGGATCAGCGATGTTAAGTAAATTTAGGTCTGGTCAGTACTTGGGTGGATAACCAGCCAAAAAAAGGTAAACATTGTCAGCCCTTAATCCCTCTGCCGCCACTCTCTCCCAAGGGCAAAAAAAAAAAACTTACTCAGCATCACTCTAAGCTATTATCTACTCAAGACATTTATCTTATAAAAAATTCTTTACTTTGGAGAAAGTTTGCTGCCGCTGCTGGATTTTCAAATTTAGAATTTCCCATCTTCCCGTTATCTGGCTCACTAGCAGTAGAAGTGCTTTATTTCAGGTTAACCAAAAGGTTTAATATTTTGCTCCGTCCGGTAACCTTGAATGCTACGGAAGGTTTGGCCTGAGTGACTGTTGGCCGACGTACTGCTCATGGGCTTTGCTCTGTCCGTATTTAGGAGGCAGGCTTGTACCTGCTATTTTGATGGTGGATTCACGGCGGAGTTTTTTTTTCGTGGCGCTCATTATTTTTATTATTATTTGGGAGACCTTCTTTCAGAGCAGCAGTGATTATTATAATAGCTGTTTCTACGACATTTAATTTGTATAGAGTCTTCTCTATGCGTCTTATAACCTTCATTTCGTCAGCGTGCAGCTAGTATATTTGACGTCTTAAGGTCATGTAAAGTTTTTCTGTTGTGATCGTTTTTATTATTATTATTATTGTTGTTGTTGTTTTGTTGTTGTTTCATTGAAAATTATGGCTGCATCAGCGTAGTTTAATTTTTAAAAAATTCGTCGGTATTTTTGTAATAATCCCTTTTTCTAAAGGGAAAATATCACGTGATAATATTCCTAAGTTCATTTCACGAACTGGAGGGTATATTCATATTTGGGAACGCTGCCATTTTACTCATTTAAATTTTCCCAATAGAAACGGAATTATTAGAAAAATACTGAAATTTGTTATAAGTTAAATTGATGCAGGCATAATTTTAATGGAATACGTGTACGAGAGGACCCCCTTCATAAATATTATTATTATGATGATGATGATGATGATGATGATGATTATTATTATTATTATTATTATTATTATTATTATTATTATTATTATTATTATTTTACTGGCCGACTTTTTGGCAGATATAGAGAAAAACGCTTGGATGAAATTTTGATGAGGCTTCCAGTATAACACATGTACTGTAGATCTGAAATTTATACGTTTGAAAATTTTATGACGTAGATGTTTAAAATTGTGTATAACCTAAAGACATTTTCTAAGGAATGCCTCAAGGAAATTGTTACCATCTATTTTGGGTATATCTTGTGCATTTTAGGGAAAATTACAGTTTTAATTTCATAGCAGTCCTTATGCTAATTAGGACTTGGAGGGCCACCAGGAACTGATGTATACCGTTGACTTTGCTTCTTATGAAAGCTTTTTTATTTTGAGTACCGGCATGTATTACTCATGATAATCATGTTTTATATTGTGTTATGCATTTTACTGCTGATTTATGGAGGCTGAGTCCTGGTTAATCTGTCTTGAACCTTTAGAGATCATGAGTGTTTTTCTTGCCGGCCCATCGGCACATCTCTGTTACCAAGTCAAACTGTGTCCCTCTTTTCACTATCTTTTGGTCGGCATATCTTGAAATATTAAAACCCTTGTTCAGCTTTTAGAAATTTATATCGCAGGGTACAGAAATACCAATCGCTGTGTCCTGGAAGATATTTAATATTTAAAGGGTTCAACTCGAGCCCCTTCGAATATGCAACGGACTAAAGATGCTGAAGAAATTTCTTTGTCACAGGAGATGTGATTTCTGTGTGTGCAGCTCTGCTTTGGCGATGTTGAACTAACTGGCGATTCCATTGAATTTTTGTTGATTAATAATCTTTCTTCTTCTTCTTCTTCTTCTTCTTCTTCTTCTTCTTCTTCTTCTTCTTCTTCTTCTTCTTCTTCTTCTTCTTCTTCTTCCAGGAAGAACTAGGATTTTAATTGCTTTGCTTAATATACCATGAGTGGAGTTCTACTTTACTTAGGTCATGAAATTCCTGTTATAATGATAGTGATATCAAGTATTATTATTATTATTATTATTATTATTATTATTATTATTATTATTATTATTATTATTATTATTCATGATGATGATAAACGAAATCCGGGAGAACTCAGGGCTAAGTTTCCCTTGAGTAAGAAATCAAGAAAAATCAATAGAGCCAACAGAATTGATTAAGAAAATTTAAGGTAATCTCGCTTTGTTACAATCATTCCCAAAGGTCAATTACTTTGCAAGCTATTTCATTAAATGATTAGCCAATCCTTTATAGTGGTAAATTCCATTCATATTCATCAACGGATATTTTATTGTAATATCGCTGAAAACATTTTCTGGAAATAATAGACTCCCCTGCAGGCACCCTCAGAGCGGAATTATTAGTTCATGTATTGTTGGTTTATATATCAAGCAATGCGATTTTTCTGAGGACCTCATTTTTAGCGGGAATTCATGTTTGCTTAATGACTTTCATAAGATTTGATCTGTGTGAAAATTATAAAGTTGTAATTTACTAGTTGACTTTCAGTTGACTTTAGCTCTTCTAGTACACGCTTCATATTTGGGCTGTCATTATAATTATTTTATTTTCAGCGAATATTTCAAATATCCTCTCTTCTGCCTGAATACAGAATCATTTCTTCCCTGACATTCATACAAGACAAAAGAATTCCATCTAAAACAGTGCTTGTGTTTCTGTGATGCACGTCTTGTTTGCAGTCATCAGCACTGTATTCGAACGCGAAGTCATTGTCAGTTTTTTCTTTTTCTTATTGTTATCAGTTAACAGCAGGGAATGTCCAGTCCGGTCCTTACTTTCCCCAATCCTTGAAAGCAGTTATTGTGCGAATCTACAGTAAAATGATTTGAGGTCTGAAAGCTCACATAGTCGTCAGTGCTCCTTGCATTATTTTTTCATCGTCCTAATTTTACGGAGGCAGGTTTTTTTTATATCAAAGAATGCATCTGTTGAAATAATTCCTTTCCTGACAACCTGCGTTATAAAGAGCAAACCTCACGTCATAGTGGAAATCAGTGTTTATATATGCTATGCACACGCGCGTTACTGTTTGATATACTGGCCGTTTTTTTCACGTTACGAAGCAAATATTCCTATCGACCGTGTGATCATTTGATTCGATTGGTAGAGTTCTATAACAGACTTAAAATTCTTGCTGAAGATAAACTGTTTTTTTAAAACGACGACGACATTTTCAAGTTTTGCATGCCAACCTCTTAGTTTGTACAATTAGTGAAAATTTTCTTGTTATTGGTGTCTACCTGAATCTAAATAGCCGAATGAAGACACGCCGTACTGGCACCCCTTGAGCGAGGGAAGTCTTCACTTGGCCCTTCTCAACATGCCAACTTATAAAGACATGCACCAAGATATTTCAACAACCTTAACTGCTAAAATATATAAATGAATCATGAAGATGTAACCAAGCTGATCTGCAAAAAAATGTTAGCGCAAGATCATCTAAAATGTCATTTAACTTGCTGAAGGCATTAAGAACAAATTCTGTCACCTTCTTTTGAAAAAGTCAGTAGATAAATAAGCGTCTAAAAAACGGAGCGCATGCTGGTGAATATATAGATAATCAAATATAAAAAAATGTAAAAAGTTGAAGAATTTGCTTGTTTACGTAGCGAGCGTTGGTGGTTGGTAGAATGCTAATGTTAGTTCCATCTCGTTTTTTTTTTTTTTTTTTTTTGCTTTATTTATGCGGTTTATCAAATGCAAACGTTTTATTTTAATTGTGAAGTTTTTTTGTGTAGGCTCTTCACCTCTTGAAGCCAGAATTTTGGAGGTAATGTGTATGTACGGTTCATGCAATCTCCTGAGACTTTGTCTTCCCATTATTTTACGTTCTTGCTTATATAAGGAAATGCAAAGCTCTTAAGGTCCACGCGCACCGATAGACATTTTATGTATATATTGATGGAAAGACCTCGTATTAGAAGATAATTTCTAAGATTGTAAAAACTGGAAATAATGATTTTCATGACTGGTTATAAATAAGATTAAAGGAGTAGAATTAAATAGTCTTATTTCATAAACCTATCCTGCTTAAGTAGTTATTTAAAATGCAACCTATTATCCATAGTTGAAAGAAAGATATTAGACAAAAATAACACTTAATTAGCGGAAAGATAAAAGGCAAATAACGTTTTAAATGCATTGCTATCTTTGTGAAATGTGGCCTTTAAATGGGTAAAGTGTAGATTAGGACGTTGGAGTCATTAAACTTTAATTTGATTCTGTGAATAAAAGACAAAAATGATAGAGGTGAGCACATCGGAGAAGCATTTACCGTTATTTATTTATACTGACAGCTGTACTTTTTGCTGTACATTAAGCAAGGTGCAGAAATTTGCTCATATATATATATATATATATATATATATATATATATATATATATATATATATATATATATATATATATATTATATATATATATATATATATATATATATATATATATATATATATATATATATATATATATATATATATTATTTATTTATATTGCCTGAAATTTCAGTCAGATAGCGAAATGTACTTAGGGACATTTTCCCCAGAGCTGTACATTAGTACTAAACACGGCGAAACAGTGTAGGTGACTCACTGTTTTCGCCGTGTTTAGTACTAGCTCCTGGGGGATCAAATGTCCCCTAATGCATTTCGCTATCTGACTGAAATTTCAGGCATATACTGATTATATGTTGACTGTATATATATATATATATATATATATATATATATATATATATATATATATATATATATATATATATATATATATATATTGATCTCAGTAACTAGGTTAGGATAATTGTGTTTTGCTAGGCTGGTATAACAGGTAATTTTTCCTCATTATTGTAAATTCATTCGAGACTGCTGATTGATTGGATGAGCCACCAAGGGATATCAGTGAAGATGAACTGTAAGAGAAAAAGGTTGATAAAACAGGCAACTGAAAAGCAAGCCGTCTAATATACAAGACGAAGCCTATGGCCAAAGAACTCGCAGTAAAAGCGAATTTCGTAAACATGGTTGGAAAGAGGAGCAGCAATTGCCACTGGCTTGTTTGTTTGCGCACGCGTGCCGACGCCTGACGGAATGTTTGTGTCAGAAGGCACTTGTTTGGGCACCATGTTTGTTGTCATCTTCTGGGCGCAAAAGGGTCCCATTATATCGCTGCTGTCTTGAGAATAGATTTTTTCTTCGATTCTTGGGAAGAGGGTCTCCAACGTCATATATAACCGTGATGGAGAGGATAATAGAGATCACTCGAGGCAGCTGTAAATAGAACGAGGATGTTCGGCTGAAGTATATTTACACTTGCGAGGAACGCCCACATGGCCATAAGGTCCACATAGTGGTGTGGACCTCAAGACGACCAAATGCAGTGGGTGGAGGGACATTGCCGATTGGTGGAAAGAAGAAAGGCCCCAGGATATATTAGAGGACAGAGCACAGGAAAAAGTTTGAACTTTGAATATAATGTTGGAAGGTTTGCGAAAGCAACGTGCTTACTGTAGAACCAGCCTTGTGGCGTTTAAAATTACCAGGAGACAATATAGTTGGTCCCCGAAAGGGGATAGTGCCGTCAGTGCACCTCATGTGGTGCACTGTAGGCATTACTTAAGGTTCTTTGCAGCTTCCCTTTGGCCCCTAGCTGCAACCCCTTTCGTTTCTTTTACTGTACCTCCTTTCATTCTCTCTTTCATCCATCTTACTTTTCTCTTTCATCCTTTTCTCTTTCATCCATCTTACTTTCCACCCTCTCCCAACAATTATTCAAAGTGCAGCTGCGAGGTTTTCCTCCTGTTACACCCTTCAGGCTTTTACTGTCAGTTTCCGTTTCAGCGCTGAGTGACCCCATACGTCCCGGTGCTTGGCCTTTGGCCTAAATTCCATATTCATTTCAATACAGTTGATTATCCTGTGATGGAACGAAACGCTTTAGTTGTTTACGGAGAAAATTGATTCAATTGTAATTTATCCCTTTGTTGTGTTTGCGGTAAGTGTTGCACCGAATTTCAACTTTGTCACTAGTAACACATCTGGTCCAAGCCTTTTGATATTTCTGTGATCTGTTTTGTTTTTATTATTTTAGGATGAAAGCAACAGTTCATTTGGGGAGTTAGAGAAGCGTCACAACATACTGCTCGAAATAGTGCTTTCTTTACTATCTGAACAGTGATAATTATGAGTGGGTAGATTCTTCATTTCTAATGAGAATGATCAAAGCTTTAGATTTCAATAGTAAAGCGTTAGCTGTTTCCTGTTATTTGATGGCGTAATGAACTAGTTCAGGGAAAATTTTTAAGAATGCCTAGACTTAATTTCATCCAGAAGTACGCCCCCTCTCTCTCTCTCTCTCTCTCTCTCTCTCTCTCTCTCTCTCTCTCTCTCTCTCTCTCTCTCACACATATATATATATATATATATATATATATATATATATATATATATATATATATATATATATATATATATATATATATATATATATATATATATATATATATATATATATATATATATATATATATATATATATATATATATATATATATATATATATATATATATATATATATGGCAAATGGTACAGCTGGTTCCATTTGCCATCTTTAAAAACTATGTAATATTGATACTTTAACCAATGAAAATGTTTATGAATTAAAAAAATATGCTCTCCACACACACACGTACGTACATACATATATATATATATATATATATATATATATATATATATATATATATATACTATATACATATATATATATATATATATATATATATATATATATATATATATATATATATATATTTATATTTATATATATCTCCATTTCTCTATATCTTCATATATATAAAGTGAATGTTTGTATATTTGTTTGTCCACTAAAGAAATCCGAATCGCTTGACAGACCCAGACAAAATTTTGCATACGGCCTCTACGTCACTCCAGAAAGGTTTTTAACTCAAAATCAAACCCTACCCCGTGACAGACACACAAACAGAGACAAAACAAGTGAAATTTTACTTTTTACATCACCTTTTCCTTCAGTTTTTTGGGTTTTTTCTCATTTTTCACCTGACGCTTCACCTTTTCTTCTGGCGCTGCCCAAAGTATGATTAACCTACAGCAATAAATCCAGATCCCCTATAACATAAATTTTTGATCGGAATTTACGTTGATTTTTCATCACAATTTATGAGAATTATTAATATAATTGTTTATTACCTCGATAAAATCACCATTGAAAACTTACAGGGCATAAAACTAGAGGAACCCGACGAAGTTCCGGCTTCCCTCTAACCAGTGTAAACCTAACCGTTACTATTTTTTAATATAAATCGTATTATTATTACAAAGTCTTCAATCTAATATAAAATATTTTATAATAGCTTTGGCATAACAAAATGCTTTAAAAGTGTAAATTATTCGCGATTTTTCTTCATAAAAATGTTGCCAGTTTGAGTTGTTTGATGGAAAGGGCGCCGAGAATAGTTTCACCTGCTGACATGTCTTTCATCAGTTGCGGTTGTTTTTCCGTTATCGCTGTGAAATCATACTGTTAGTTTCTGATCTGACTGAGAAGGAGAGAGAGAGAGAGAGAGAGAGAGAGAGAGAGAGAGAGAGAGAGAGAGAGAGAGAGAGAGACGAGACGTAAGAAATTCTTCTCCATCCGCGCATGCATAGAGTGGTAGAAAAAAAAATGACCGCTATGCATGTCCGTACAGCATCTATAAACCTGGTAAATTCGTACCTTTGATGATGTAATAATGTATCAAACAAGATCATTCCCTTTGTGGAGGAATGTAAGGCAATCGGTTATTTATTGTTTTGAATAAATATACGTTAATAAAAGATAGAGATGAATATATGTCATTCTAATATTTAAGAATGAACAGTCAATTTACTGTATATGATTACATAAGCAACAGGTACGAATTGATGGGTTGTTGTAGTTGCCAGGTGTCACTATGGGATGGTGAATACACGGCCTAAGGATGGTGAATTCTGTAATGGTGAATGAGAGAGAGAAAGAGAGGAGAGGGTGTATTAAGCCTCACCATTGTTTGTTATCAATCTAACTATCATTAATTAAACATTCACGAGGGGCTTATGAAGGCATCATCTCCACAACTTAAGAATGAGAGAGATATCTCTTTCAATTTAGATGTAGGAAAGACAGATAAACAATGGAGAGAGAGAGAGAGAGAGAGAGAGGGACAGACATATAGAAAAGGAGAGAGAAACCTAAGCAGATGAGATATTCAAGGACTTTTGGTGGAACAGGTGAATTAAGTGTTGATGCTGTTTGCTCCTGAATACTTTACAGTATTAGGTTTGGTCAAAATGAAACAATATAAACAATATATATATATATATATATATATATATATATATATATATATATATATATATATATATATATATATATATATATATATATATATATATATTTACACACTAAAACAATTTAAAAGGGATGCAGAAAAATTTTTCCGAGTGCTTAAGAGTTTTCCTAGGCAGTGCCGGGTTGGTCAGCTAGTATGTATATATGTGTATATATATATATATATTATATATATACATACATACATACAGTATATGTACATACAGTTTATGTGTATGTGTGTATGGAAAGCATATTTTTTTTAATTACATAGACATTTTCATTGTTTAAGGTATCAATATTACATAGCTTATAAAGATGGCAATTGGAACCAGCTGTTTTCTAAACTAGTTTGAATCATTGTAATAAAAATTAATGAATAATTATGTATGTATCAGCGATCCGTATGAGAAATTTGGAAACTTGAAATGCTCCATGCTGGTGGTTATCGATTTCTTGAACCCTGTTGGGTCCCACCAGATCTGTTCCCCGTAGTTGGTAGTGTCATCAGTGCACCTCACGCGGTGCACTGTAATCATTGCTTAGGGATCTTTGCAACGTTCCTTCGGCCCCTAGCTGCAACTCCTTTCACTCCTTTTACTATATGTCCGTTCATATTCTCCTTCTTTTATCTTACTTTCCACCCTCTCCTAACAATTGTTCCTTAGTGCAACTGCGAGGTTTTCCTCTTGTTACACCTTTGCAACCTCCTTTACTCTCAATTTTCCTTTCAGCGCTGAATGACCTCAGGTCCCAGTGCTTGGCCTCTGGCCTAAATCTTACATTCCAATTCCAATTCCACCACATCTGTTGCTGTGGTAATTTTAGTCCCAGCCATTTTCAGACTAACATCCTCCTGTATACAATGATTACAATATCAAAAAAAAGTTTACATTGGGTTTAAAGGAGTACATTTCCAGAATCCTAGTTCTTGTATGAGTTGAATGTATTTCCGAATTACTATTTTTGTGAATGGTTGATGCATTTTAGCTGTATAGAAAAACAGATGAATGACTTTTTCATGAACATTTATCACATACTTTTGGCTATGTTTGACAAATGTTATGATGGCTAGTGTCATGCTCATTACGTGCTGGAAAGTGTCAAGAATATTTTTTTTTCCTTTCAATTCCTGTGTTATTTTATAATGCTTCGAAGTAAGTTTTCTTAAAGAAATTCTCCTAGTTAATTTTTTATTCAAGAAAATTTGCTGAACTGTTTGAGTGCTTCATATTTTAGTTGACACTGGAGAGCAAAGTGTTAGCATGCCAATATAAGTGGTTCCTTTAGAAGAAGTATAGAAGTTATCATCTTTAAGAGAATTTTGAGGTCACATCACGATGCAAAATAGGTATGAAATTCCTCATAATATCTATTTTTCTCGCTCAGATGCCCATCCATTACCTAACGCCCCATCTGCTTCCTACTTACAAATAGACAGAGCTGGGAAGAACCATTAATCTTCATTTGAAATGTGAAGATTTCTGCTAGCGTGGTAGTAAATATTAAGGCTGCAACAGAACCATTAAGGCGAAGACAATATACATGCGTGGGTGCCTGCTTGAAAGGGTGGCTGGATGCTTTGTTTTCATAAACATGAAGAAATTTCTTGAGACCATTTCCTCATCATTTTTAGTTATTGATACAATAATTTTAAAGTACTCCTTTGATATCCGTTATATAGTGAGGTGGTAACGATAGCAAAACGTAGTTTTTACAGGGTGTTGACGCTGGCTGAAAAGGGGCTTTACGTATACTTTTGTGTATCGTTATATTGAAGTTTTCTTTAACATTTAGAGTTATTGTACCAGAATAATGGAAAGAATTATTGGTCAGTACGTTAAGGAAGAGCGAACTTTTAAAGATTGTTGAGGTAGTCTAAATCCAAGCAGGTTTTAGCTGCATTCATTTGTATACCTAGAGAAAAATGCCTTCGAAAGCAGAGTTAGTTATCATGGTAAATGAGGTAATGTTAATATTTTGAAATCAGCTCACAAGCGAAAAAGAGCAAAGTTTTATTTGGTCATTGTATGTCAACTTCAGGCATATCGGGTTTAAAGTCCAGACTCTTCATTGAGCACTGTTTTTTGTCTCGTGATTCCCTTCTTGTCAACATAATGAAAATAAAGCCCTTGAATGCACTGCGTTCCGATAATTTCTCTCTCCACTTAATTTCCTCCTCATTTTTCCCAAGAAGCATCTTTTATCGGTTTGAAAATCAGTTTTGATGAAAAAGCTTTCCAAAGATAAGTGATGCAGTTCTTGCTAATTGCCAGTTTAACAAGGTCATCAAGTGGGGATTTGGATTCCCTTCCTTAATGGAAGGTGTTTCGAATTTTGTTGGTCGAGGTGAGGAGATTTTGAAAATTCCGAATAGATCTTTTGTGAGTTTTATGCGTTTGCTATATATATTTTTGTTGTTGCCATAAAGAATGGTGTTAAGAGGTCTATAAATGGTATCTTTTTTATACATATAATTGCATTGAGCGAATTTGAGTTGTCTTCTATCATAATTTGATAATGTCATCGTCACTGTAATTTGTGTGTGTGTATGTGTGTATATATATATATATATATATATATATATATATATATATATATATATATATATATATATATATATATATTATATATATATATATATATATATATATATATATATATATATATATATATATATATATATATATATATATATATATATATATATATATATATATATATATATATGTGTATGTGTGTGTGTGTGTGTGTGTGTGTGTGTGTGTGTGTGTTATATAGCCACAGTTAATCCATTAATATAATTTATCTCAGGAATTACATAGACTAAGTGCTCTTACCCTGTTCAGGACTCGAACCTACGTTTTTGCGTAGGTTCATAACTGATCGGGGTAGGACCACTTGTCATATACAGTTCCCTTTTACAAGTTACTGTGTCTTAGTATTTGAAGGTATGAAGAGTTATTGTGTCAGTTTGTTATAAACTGTATGTATATATATATATATATATATATATATATATATATATATATATATATATATATATATATATATATATATATATATATATATATATATATATATATATATATACATATACACACACACACACACACACATAACCAGACATACATGCTCATAAATTAGTAAATGCTTATGTCGAAAAGTTGATTCTTCAAGTGCTGGCGAAACTAGTGCTGCGAATCCTTCGACATTGTTGTGAACGTTTTTCATTTTTGTTCACTGACGCAGTCAAAGGTCCTTTATACACTTTAATACTGAATTATGAATAACGTTAAGTTGTATTTCTGTGATATCGCCAGTAACAAAGAACGATATCGTGTTGATGGCGTTTCACAGAATGACGACGTCACTGTATCTTAGAACGAGACACGATACGAGGCTACTATTCACATTTCCTTTACAAGTTGCCTTTATGCTCTACACCTTGTCCAGCGAAATATGCCGAATTTCATCTTAACCACCCGGAACGACTTCCACTTGTGTTTGAGGAGATTCAGATTCCATCTTCAGATGAAAACTTCATTTTATAATACTTGATAAAAACTGACGCGCTTTATTTATGCAGTTGCTAGAAAGAAACTTGCCGGATGTTGCTGGTTGATGGCATTCTTGAAGAAATTTAGTATCGAAATGATTTTATTGATAACAGAGTGGTTGTTTAGTCTTGGGTCTCGAACACTACCGCGCCCGCATATTAGTATTAGTTTTCGAAACTAGGCTAATTGGTCATAGACTGTTCTTTAGCAAAGGCAAAGGAGCCTAACTATTCTTTTTCTATGGTATACTATGCTCATCTCTCTCTCTCTCTCTCTCTCTCTCTCTCTCTCTCTCTCTCTCTCTCTCTCTCTCTGTGTGTGCGCTGATGCGAGTAAATATGGACACACACACACACCTGTGGGAGGGCGTGTGTAATTCGCTGAATAATTTTTGGCCACTGGATCTTGAAGTAAAATCACAGGCTTTCAGGAACTCATACTCTCTGAAAGAACGTTTTCAACTTACTCTAATCAATGTTTTTAGCACTTAAGTTTAGTCGTCTATTATTGCTCCACTCGATGTATCTTAATGCCAATGATATCCACAGTTCTGTATATCATACCTACGAATGATATAATTCTCTCTCTCTCTCTCTCTCTCTCTCAGCCTCGACTATATCCGGATAAATAGTACACGTTCGTTCTGCCTGGGAGCCACTGAATACAAGCCAAACCATGGGGATATTTATTTTGCCTGGGTAATGCCAAAATGAAGTCTTGAAAATGCGCACTATCACTGACCTCATCTTTTGCTTATGACTTCTATTTTTTAGATATAAAAGTCATTCATGATTACGTCTGTTTCTGCAGTAAGTTGCCAAATACAACCTTCGAGTGAATGGTGAGTGGCCAAAGCCTCAAACCCTTGGGAGATTTCAAGAAGCGCTTCTCCTCCTCCTCCTCGACGATCTCATTAGGAAAAGTGTTTATTTTCCGACAATATGGCTCAGTTTTTGGCAAGAAACGTCTAATAAGAGCGCACACTAGCGCACATGCGCACACCGCTTTGGCCAATTCTTCAATTTCCATATACTCGGCTGCCTAAGTCAACATTTATTTTTAGTGGGGTGTAAAGTGTTGGTTTCGCTTTTAATATGTTTATGAGAATCCATGGATAGATGCTTATTTGACCTCTCCATCCAAAACAGTACGAGAATATTTGTGCTCTTGGCGCGCACGCTTTTCTTTTTTTTTTTACTTTCATGTTGTTGGCAGTTTTCAGCTGCTTGAAGGTTTGGCCTGAAGATCCATTTATGGCGGAACGATTAGTAAATAGAAGTCTTTTGCACTGAGGTCTATAAATCGGGATGTTTTAAATACACGACACGCGTAGGTCATATAAATAGATCTGGAATGCAGTTATATCTTAGGAATGATTTGGAACTTACATACTGTAGATACGAGTATTGCTCTCAAAGCCAGTTTCTCCTGCCTAAAATTTGTTTAGTATTTTGCTTGTAGTATAGTTGACATGAAAATGGGGTTTTTTAAGTACTCGTTGGTAAAATATACTGAGATAAATTCTGTTACTTATTGATTAGAACGGGTCATCTTTGTGGGTAACTGCAGTGATTTAAGAGTCTGGATACTTTTGATGTAATGTACTGAAGTTTGTTCTTCCCATTGTTTTGGATTCCCGCATTGTTATAGAGATTATTGTAATTCACTTCAAACCTCAAACGAGGGTGTGCTTGTGGTCCTCAAGTTCGGAATCTCCAGATGACGTAATCCATTTGTCCAACAGTGATTCCTCATTGCACCGCAATAATGGTCCCCCCCACCCCCCACCCCGCTCTCTCCAGTCTTACAAATGGAAAAATAAGCAAAAAATGTAATGTTTAAGTAGTCGGTCTATAATGTTGTTCTGAAAGTGCTTAGTCCTTTCTGCGTAGGAATAGTTTTGAATTTTGTTTTGACTTTAATTCTTGGTTGAGCGATACCCAATACACTTCACAGTTGGCACTCATATCGTTTTTTCTTTTGATCTTTTTCAGATTTGACACTAGTATGTTAGATATGTATGTGATTTTATTCAGTTTACTTCAATTTCATATCTGGCAGCCGTGTCTTATTCTTTTTTTTTTTTTTTTAAATTTTAAGTACCTTGTCATTCAGTTCACTTATTTTTAATTACGAAAGATAAAGAAATAGGGTTCGATGCTCATTTCATATCAGAAGAGATCTCCGTACCTTCTATGTGCTGTTTATTTTCTGTAACCGATTATTGTGTATTTAGGACTTGGAGACAGTGCTCTCAAAGGTACCCATTTACCTTAAGAAAAAAATAGTGTTCCCGTCACAGCGTCTAGGTAGCTTTTTTTTTCTCGAATTTCCCCAAAGTTTTTTCAAAGGATAGAGTTAAAACAATGAATAATTTTGAAGCTAAAAATATTGAAGTGTTGCTTATAAGAAATTTAAAGAACGTGTATGTATGCCTAAAAAAGTATGCAAGATGCAAAATGAATAGCTAAAACTTTCCCTATTACCTAACCCCATTTATTTATGATATACTGAATAACCCGAAACTTGAATGTCTCCTCCATACCCATACCCATACCCACATTAACCCTACTAATAATAGTTAGAAAAAGTATACAGGCAGCACCAGCCCCGTTTTCCTTCCGGACATATACAAACAACTGACCATATCTTGGTGTAGGAGCAGGAGCAGCTGTTGATGGGTTTTGAACCAATGCTGATGCCATTGGCGGTTCTGGACCATCACCGGTAGTGCCTGCTATTGTTCTAGAATTACCCGCTGAGTCCATTTCAAAATGAAAATAATAAACCTCAGCCAAAAATCCTTTATTATATGCCGTTGGTTCATTTAATGTTGAAAATTTCTGGACAGTTATTAAAATATTCTTGAGAGATGTCTTCACAACTCCAGGATCCTTTGAAGCAGTCTTCAACTCCTGAAGCATTCATGGAGAAATGCCCATTGGACTATAGCATCTTCTTAAATTCTTAAAGACTCCAGGATCCTGTGAAGCCGTCTTCATTTCATAAACGGACTCCTGTCGGATCCACTTCCTTTCAGGGAAGTAATCCAGGATCTGTCTTCAGAATCATTTCTTCCACCTCCTGGAGAATTGCCCATTGGATTATAACGTCTTCTTTAAATCTTAAAAATTCCAGTTGTATAACAGGAGTAGTATTTGCTGTGATCCTCATAATGCAGGTGGTTCATAGTTACCATATGAGGTTAATTAAACACTTCATATATAAATTCTAAAGGTCAAGCAAGTTATATTTTGATTTGAAGAACCTGTACATTACTTTTATAAAAAAAAAAATGATATCCTTACAAATCTATAAACATTTTGTTAATACTACTCAGTCTCGACTTATTTTATTTCATGAGAAAGCATGGAAAAGGGAAGAGGGAAGGGATAGGGGAGAGAAGAGGATGGGAAAAGAGGAGGGAGAGGTTAGGGAAGGGGAGGGAGGGGGTGGGATGGGGAAGGGATGGGGAAGGGGAGGGGGACACAGGACACACACACACACACACACACAGAAAGGCAGCCAATGAAATTAATATAATAGCTTGTTTTTATGTATATCTCATCAAAAAAAAGGAAAGAAATTCCCAAAGAGCTCCTGGACCTCTCCCTAGACTTGCATAGGTTTATTTTTTACAAACAGCGATGGAGCTGATAACATAGTTTCCCCTCATAAACCTCAGACCTGGAGAAGAGGAAGAACCAGAAGAAAATTATATTAGGGAGGCAAGGGGACGGTAGAGGATAATAAACTCATTTCATGTAATATATGGTAAGCCTGCTTTATGCAAAGGTAGGAGGTTTTAGGAATCGGGGGAAAACAGAAGAGAAGTTACTGAATTTCAGAGCCTGGCAGTGGATGGGATGGAATCCTTAAGCTTAGCTGTGGGGCGGGGTTGTTTGACGGGTGTTGCAAAGTCACTGGAGAGATGGGAATACAGAGGAAAGATAATGACAGTGTCGTTAATTAGATAGATTAATTAACCCTTTCACTACGACGGACGGCTATAGTCGAGCTAAGGTTTGTATCACTTCACTGCAAAGAACAGTTTTATTCCTCGCCATGAAAACTCTATTCCTATGCAACCGACGCATTTGGTCGTCTGCTACTGCCATCTATTAGAGATTTCAAGAAATATTGGCCTGTAGTACTTACTGGAAAACTCTTGCACATCACTTGCAGAATTTGGTACATTTTTGGATTTTCATGATATGTAAAGTTTGATTCGTGATATATAATCCTGTTTTATAATGGCAAGATACATTTGTTCCAATATAAAGCAATATTTTTTGTAGGATTAACTTAAAATATATATATTATAAACATATACATACATATGTGTATATATATACTGTGTATATATATGTACATTTATAGATGTATACATAAGTATATATGTATATATATATATGTTATATGTATATGTATATATATATATATATATATATATATATATATATATATATATATATATATATATATATATATATATATAAATATATATATATATATATATATATATATATATATATATATATATATATATATATATATATATATATATATGCATGCATACAAGAGAGAGAGAGAGAGAGAAGAAATTCCTCAATAATATGAAATGTCTAGAGTTTGATAGAGCTAGCAGTGGCTAGCGAAGACTAATATTTGTCCAGACTGTTCATATGATTGAGGAATTTATTGTTATATATCTAATTGCCAAACTGTACTAAGTCTATATATGTATATATATATATATATATATATATATATATATATATATATATATATATATATATATATATATATATATATATACTTATATATGTGTATGTATGTATGTATGTATGTATATAACAGACTTCACCATAGGTGAAAATGAGACACTTTGTGTAGGTATTGACTAATTTATAGTATTTCTAAGCCATCGACGAAGTTTTACCAGATTTGTAAACATAATACCTGATTCTGTCACTAATGAATTTGATCGCTCCTCCCACTGGACACCCGTGGTTTGAATTCTTAGTCTCCATCGGTTTGTATGTTTTCCGTACTGTCTCCCAAGCATATATATTGTGATTTCTACCACTGTATCAGCCGTTCTTCAGTGGCTTAGAAATAAAGTCGAAACCGATCAGT
>NC_089783.1:23636624-23664124 GCF_040412425.1 Macrobrachium rosenbergii | reverse complement strand
CATATACATATTCATATACATAGATATATATACATATATACATTTATTTTTATATATATAAATATAATATATATATATATATATATATATATATATGTATATTTATATATTTATATGTTATATACAATATATATATATAAATATATATATATATATATATATATATATATTTATATATATATATATATATATATATATATATATATATATTTATAGTTATATTATAGACAGTATATCTATCTATATACATATATTTTTCATATATATTCGTATATATACAGTATGTATATATATATGAATATATATACATATACATATATATTTATATGTATATATATGCATACACATATATATATGTATATTATATGTATATATATATTATATATATATATATATATATATATATATATATATATATATATATATATATGTATATGTATATATAATATCCTCCTTTGATGTAGGTTAGGGGTATTTGGGGGCGTTCAGCGTTCATGTCTTTTAAAAATGTTTCCCTGAATGATATGAGAATCTGTCGTAGTATTTATGTTACCTGGGTCACCTCAGGTGGGCATAGTTCGCTGCGTTATGGCGGACGGTGCCCGTGTAACCATGGCCTTTCACAGTTTCGTGGTCGAATTCCTTTTGCTGTTTTATTCTTTCTTCCCTTTTGTATTTTACCTTTTGGTTTGTTTGTTTATTTGATAAAAAGGTAATTCTGTTTTATTATTATTTACTTTTGATACATTTTGCTGGCTGTTCTTTCATATCCAGCTTTTTGTGTTAAAAGTGTGTTTTATTTTTGTTAAGTGCTGCTCACCTCTGACTCCTCTTTTTCACTTATAGTTTATAAACTTACCTTGCAAATTTATTGTCTTAGTGTTCCTTTTTTTATAATATTAATGCAGTAATAATGATAATAAATACTTTTGCACAGAGGGAGACGATGTTGTTTTTTCAAAGGAATTATTTCTGTCAAGTAAGGAGCAGCATCAGAAAATTCCCAGTCAGTCCTGTCGTGAACTGTTGCTGCAATTCCCTCTCTTCATTAGTTTGATTTTGTTATTAAATGCCATTCTTCAGTAATATTCAGTCTCTACTTTATTTTGTCACGTTGTAGACTTACAAGATACAAAGAGGGCAACCAACTGAACGCTGGATATTCTAATTTTCTTCCCGTATACAACTCGCCGCAATTTGTCAATAAACAGCCTCTGGATTCTATAATTTTCCATTTTTCCGAAATTTAATAACCTCTTGCCATCATTGCCTTGTGTGGGTGCGGGATTGTGGATGTGTTCGGGTGGTATGGGGTGGGGGGTTGCTTTGCGCTTCCCCGGAGGGATATTTCTTGCAGCCGCGTTGCTTATTTTCTAAAACACGTTAGTTTACAAAGACGGGACTTCAAAGAAAGACCCTGTTGAGAACATTAATAGTGTTCCAGCCATTCGTGATCACAGAGGCATCCTAAACCCTCGACAATAAGGGCCAAAATCCCCTTGCGAGGGGTGACGATTTCCACCCTTATTTGTCCACCCTGTCGGGTTTCTTTCTGCCTGCAATATTTCATTCCACTTGTGTTTAATAACCATTATGGCATTGGCGTAATTATGTTAGGAAAATTGCTTTTGCGCGACACTGTTTCCGACAGAGGGACTCAATAATGAGTTTTATTTTAGCAAGTTGTGAAGGTGTCATTAAGTTTTAGGAGAGAGAGAGAGAGAGAGAGAGAGAGAGAGAGAGAGAGAGAGAGAGAGAGAGACTGGGAGAGGAACTGTAAGAGAGAGAGAGAGAAGAGAGAGAGAGAGAGAGAGAGAGAGAGAGAGAGAGAGAGCTGGAGGCGATGTATTTGCATGAGTTTAAGACTTGACTAAGAAACTCGGCGTCCTTCCGTGTGCGTGCGTGTGCGGGTGTCGGTATCCACTGTGGATGTGCATATATGCATGTGGCTGCGTGCGCGCGTGTGCTACGTTTTGACTGGAAAGAAGGAAAAGTTTCTCTTGGGGCATCAAAGAGCACGACAAACTGTTCTAATTTCTTAACTGTCAAGTTGGTAAAAGCGGAGTAGTTGGTGCGAGAAGAAGAAGAAGAAGAAGAAGAAGGAGGAGAAGAAGGACGGACTGGATACAGAAGAGAAAGAGGAGAGAAATCATTCCCGAAATCAAGAGAGGAAGGTGATGCGAAAGTGCCAGCTCCGTCATCTTGATTTCTAACAGTACCACTTTTTGTACCGTCATAATACTTCGAATCTCTTAAACCTAAAGACGGTGGCAACATAAAAACTACCGCACATAACTAGCACATTAGTCAGAAGAGGTGAATACAGCAGCTTGAATAATATAATTTCGTAAAGGAAGTAAAATGGTTGTGCAGATGTCTCATAGTGGATTATGTTAATTATTCGTTACTACCAGTCATTATGAGTATTGTCAGTTAGTTTTTATTTTTACTAAAATATCGGCATATGCCGTACCATATAGAAGGCCTTTTTCGTCTATCTGAGATACGTAGGTGTGTATAAATACACGTCTGTGTGTCTTCAGTAAGTTTGATTTTTACCTGCACACACTGATATACTTGAGACCTTCGCAATCCTTGCGTTTTCTGGCATTCTAACACAATCAAACTTTTGTTTCCCATCTCATGAAATTGTTTGTGAAAGTAATTTCTTTTAATTCCTCTTTTGCTCATTTTGTTAACACCTGTGGGTAGGTAGCGGACAAAGATAGAGCTGACGATTACCATAATGAAAATAATAGTGTTGTTCGTTATTCTCAACAACAGCCTTTGTTATTATGGTTGTCATTATCTCGCATCGGGATCGAACCCAGGACTCACGAGTGAAAGGCAGTGGAGCGACTATCGGGAACTCTTTCACTCGAGAGTCCTGGATTCGATCCCGATGTGAGGTAGAAATTGATTTATAGTGTACACATCTTGATGCGCTGATTTCCAATTATTATTATTATTATTATTATTATTATTATTATTATTATTATTATTATTATTATTATTATGAGGATGGATAAAGTGCCATCAGCTTAGAGACTTCTGTTTTAAAAAAAATGTTCATTTTCCTAGAATGATACCGATAGTGATGATGATGATGAAGAATATAATGATGATGATACATCTGCAGAGCTTGAATTAGCTCGCCGGAGATCTTTTTTATGAAGAACAAAGTGACATTTAGCGTATCGTCGTCACAAAGCCCTCTGTCCTTAATTACAGAGTGTAATGACTTAATGGTATTGGCATAATGGTTCTAATAGGTTCTTACAGGGGGTCACAATTCGAAAGCTTTGAAGACGCGACAGGAAGCAACTGTACCGTGACAAATCATAAAAGGGAGAGAAGGGACGCGAGAGCAGGAGCCCGCACCACCTCTCCTCTCTCTCTCTCTCTCTCGCTCTTCAGGGGTGGCCGTCGGGCCACAGCATACGCTGCAGGATCATGACTCCTCCGCCACTTCATTGCAAGGTGAAATCCTATAGGAAGCGCTAAATGCTCTCTCTCTCTCTCTCTCTCTCTCTCTCTCTCTCTCTCTCTCTCTCTCTTACAAACAGACACACACACACACACACACACACATTGAGTTTTTGCACGCATGGTGTATCATGCACGCAGGCTGCAGGTAGTTCAGTTTGATTCTGATTAATTAAAAAGACCTGAGATCGGAGAGTGTTTTGTTATGCCCTCGGTTTACCGTGAAGGGGAGTCGCGTAATGGACCTGCCTGTCTGTCTGTCTGTCTGTCTGTCCATCCTTGTCTGTTTCCGTCCGCCAGTTCAAGTTCGGTTTTTCACCTTGACCACACGCAAAAGGTAGATTACTTGTTTGGCAAGCATACTCAGCCAATGAAGCCAGTGCAGAGTTCAAGGTTAGGGTCAGACCAAAGAAGACAAAATTCATATTGTTTTAATTTATACATTAGAGACGTAATTGGAGTAAGTTGTTTTGTTTTCTTTTCATATTAATGCTAATGAATTGGAGTAAGTTGTTGTGTTTTCTTTTCATATTAATTGATTAGCATCGAAGAATAAATCATATTAATTATGACATATGTGTAGTAATGAATGTTTGTTTCATGTCAGTGTTTTCATTGTCTCAAATCTTTTTCACTTCTCAAATTAAGATTTTGTCTTTAATGAAATTTTTTTTTTTCGGGAGAAAGAACTTTAAATATAAAAATGGCGGGTTATAGTAGCTGTTTTCTTATTGTTTGCAAAAGTAGATTTAAAAACTTCGACGAGTTTTTTTGGGTTTAAAAAAATACATAGCATACGCCACGGCAATTAGAAAGAGCAAGAGGCTGCACATGATTTTGGCAACAGTTATGACCTTGGAATTTATCGACCTTAGCAATAAAATGTTAGTTTCTTTATTAATCTAGTGAACTCTAGAAATTAGTAAATTATTTGATGAGTCATATATATGGATTACATGCCTTTAAAGAATTAGCTTTACGGGTCAGCCGTAAGTTCAAAGGAAATATTAAGAAAAGCAACCGTAGCAATTGCAAGTTAGCCATTTTTTTAGAGAGAAGAGAGAGAGAGAGAGAGAGAGAGAGAGAGAGAGAGAGAGAGAGAGAGAGAGAGCGCGAGAATAAAAAAAAAGGGTTGCTGAATAGGGTTAAATGCTGTAACGCAGGGTCGGAAGGAGGGGAGATGGCATGGCCTTGGAAAGGAGACATATGGCAATGATCGGATTGATTAGCGGTCTGAGAGATCATGAGGCCCGATACTGTAAACAAGAGGAGAGAGAGCCGGAAGGAGTCGGGTGAAGGGGGGACCGGGCGGGGAGGGGAGGAGGGGGCTGTCAGTCAATAGGGAAGGAAAACTAGGGGAAATCTAAATGGGACGGAATTTGAGAGAGAGAGAGAGAGAGAGAGAGAGAGAGAGAGAGAGAGAGAGAGAGAGCATGGTTAAATTGCTGAGAATATGACAAAATAGCTTATGAAAGTCTGCCATTGAAGGTAAAATAAGAACAGGTGTAAAGGAGGGGTTATCAAAGAAATGGAAGAGCGAATTGGGGACAAGGAAGTCGGACGAAGTACTCTGTGGGTGGAAAGGTCAAGAGGAAGGAAAAAAAATATGCTTATGTGAAGGAAGGGGAGAACGAACTTCGATAAGTAATGGAGGTGATGAGAGACAGAACAGCACTTTGATCGCTGGAACAAAGCGACTCTCTGGAAAATTAAGAAGGCTACAAAAATAGAGTTGGATAGATATCGGTAGCTTAGAACAAGTAAGAGATCACGGGCAAAGGTCGCGAGTTGACGAGTTCATTGATTTTTTTGGAAGAAAATGCGGTGGAGTATAGGAAGTATAAGAGAGAGAGAGAGAGAGAGAGAGAGAGAGAGAGAGAGAGAGAGAGAGAGAGAGAGAGAGAGTTTCCCATTACAGGGGGTGTATCCAAAAAAAAAAAAAAAAAAAAAAATAGCCCAGAGATCACTGTTACTTTAATATCTAATTGCTGAATCTTGGATGACCCTGCCGCGCCGTGCTGAAAAAAAAGTTAAGTATACCTTCGTTTAACCAGACGACTGAGCTGATTAACAGCTCTCCTAGGGCTGGCCCGAAGTATTAGATTTATTTTACGTGGTTAAGAACCAATTGGTTACCTAGCAACGCGACCTGCACTTATTGTGGAATCCGAACCACATTATAACGAGAAATGAATTTCTATTACCAGAAATAAATTTCTCTAATTCTTCATTGGCCGGTCGGAGAATGCGCCGTGCTGAAAATGCCCACATTAGCTGCTTTATAAATCTACACAATAGGCTCACCAGCAGCTTGTCGAACCATCTTACATATTTGCCTTTCACCTCTTTTATCCAGTAAGCAGTCTCACACATCCTTGGAATTTAGGCCCTTCATTTGTAAATTCTTCTTTCTCTCAATCTGTCAATACTTTCTAAGTCCTACTCTCCTCTACCCTCCAAAACACTTTCGAATTAAACAACTCCATTCCTTTCAAATGCCCAGACCATCTCAGCTCTCTGACCCATTCCTTCGTCGACGCCACCATTTTATCGTTTCTTCAAAGTATCTCGATATTAGCCTTTCAATGGTTTTAGTGCTGAATACACATCGACAACTACCTCAACATCCATACCTCATTCCATATAGGAGAGCGGTTCACCAGTCCCTACTTTCATTAAAAAGAGTAGGCTCAACGGTCCCCTAATACATCCCAACCTTTGCTTCCACAGACATTTCAGTTCTCTTCCCAGGCTTTTCACAGACCCTGCTACCTAGTCAAGGGCCTCTAGTCTTCGCTCATCCTTTCAGCATTCATTGCTATGTTATTCTGGTTTTGAGTTACCCTCTGTTTTACACTTGCTCATATTTACTCTAAACTTTCTCCTCTTTCATTCTCAAGTTTATTTTTTCGTCAACCTCTGCAGTTTCTTTTCACTGCCAACACTCAGCACTGTCTCATCTATAAGCATCTGCCATTCCCCATTCCATTCGCGATTATATCCCATAATTTACCACATGCAACCTAAGTATTCGCTTACTTCTCGCATCAGTTCCTCATTGGACTGGTGGGTACAGTTCTCAGCTAGCACTCTGCTGGCCCCGCGTTCGATTCTCCGACCGGCCAATGAAGAATGAGAGGAATTTATTTCTGGTGATAGAAATTCATTTCTCGGTATAATGTGGTTCGAATTCCACAATAAGCTGTAGGTCCCGTTGCTAGGTAACCAATTGGTTCTTAGCCACGTAAAATAAATCTAATCCTTCGGGCCAGTCCTAGGAGAGCTGTTAATCAGCTCAGTGGTCTGGTTAAACTAAGGTATACTTAACTTCTCGCATCGCACCGTCCACAAAGATGATAAACAGCCATAAAGACAACGCATGCTTGACTCAGACCCACTTTTGCACTAAACCAATCACTCTCCCGCCTTAATATTCAAACACATATAACTCACATGCATAGTGAAACTTTTAATTGCCCTCAACAACTTATCTTCGATACCATAAACCCTCGTTTCCCTCTGCATTGACTATCAATTCTGTCATTAGCTTTATGTAGATTATTGTATGTCAAATACAGCTTTTTCCCTTCCAGACTTTTCAGATAGGTAATTCTTAGTAAACACATGATCCACACACGTTCCTAAAGCCACGTATTTCTCCATTTTTCGCTACGTGAAGTAGTTTTTAACCGTTTTATTCCAAAGGAACAGAGGAACAGGTCAGTAATTTATTGACTGAGTAGTACTTTCAGCCTTTCTCTCGAATGTGTTATTTCCTGCATCGTGATCAGAACCTTTCAAATACATCCTTGTTTCCCATCGTGTCAAATTAATATGATATCGTTGGGGAATTGTAATTCTGATTGCTGTATATGAAGAATTCATATAGTGCGGACGTATGTCAGGGAAAGGGAGTAAGTCCACCCGAAAGAATGACAGGAAAAGGGAATCAAACATCGTGAAATAAAAAGAGAGAGAGAGAGAGAGAGAGAGAGAGAGAGAGAGACTTGTGACATGTGGTTTCTTTCATAAACACCTCTGGATGTGTTTCCTCACTTTCGCCGACTCTCTTTCCTTCTGCTGCTCATTCCTTACTCTGTCAAAAGTTGCTTCCGACCCAAAAGGTCCTCTTAAAAAAGGCCATCTATATCGCCTCTCGCCGAAAGTTGAGACTGTTTTTCTTGCGATTAATGTCAGGGAAGTTGAGGAATCGGCCGCGGTTTGTCGCTGAGAGAAAGGCATCGGGATATTTGACGCCTCGCTCTGTGACGGACTTTCTTTCCTGGTCTTCTGTCTTCCCCCCTCTCTCTCTCTCTCTCTCTCTCTCTCTCTCTCTCTCTCTCTCTCTCGTTATTTCTAGGCATGTACATTGCGAAATGATGGCGAATAGGGGCGATTAAAACAAAATAAGATGAAAGATGGATGTGGCATGAGCAGTCTTCCTGAGCGATTCATTCATCCGGCTTAAGATAAGGACTTGGTACCAATTGATCCTTTATTTTTTACCCTTTTGTAACGTGAATGGACGTGAATGGAAAACATGCAACAAACCTGTGCAAGAAAAAAAATGCAAACTTCATGGATTTAGCATTAATGTAAACTAAGCTGGTCCTCTTTCTTTGAAATTGTCTCAAAGAGCGTAAAATTTAACGGCACTTAGCTATTATCCCAGTATGATGCTGGCCATCACTCGTAGGGTGTCCTAACAGCAATCTAAGCTTCAGAGATCAGCAGTAGCCAAGTCAGTTGATTTTTTCTGAGGCGTGTTATCTGAAGGCCTTGTGAGTGTGAAAAATTTTATTTCATTGGAAGGAGAGAGAGAGAGAGAGAGAATAGCTAAACTTTCCGATTTTTTACTTTCCCGCTGAAAGCAAGTTGCAAGGGATTAAGGTGGCTATTAAAGAAATAGTCTGGTATTAATTGGGATTTGACGGAGGATTAACGAAAGGGACAGAGCAAATGAGGACAATGCTATACAGTTTTATTGTCCACTTCAGAAGAACGTGTAAACGAGTTGTCTTATTTTGAAAACGAGAAGCAACTGAACAGTATCGTGTTATTTCAGTTCTCACAGATTTAAAGTAAGCTTTTGAAATATTCAAAGCGATTTACCGAACTATCGTAAAGGATAAACAAATGAACGTATGTAATGTACGGCAGGTGGTAGGAGATCAGCGATGAATGCTGTGTTCTCATTTCCCTGTCTGAGTGAAAACTTTCAGATTCAAAACGTTCCAGAAAATAGCCAAGTCATAACGCACAAAAGAAAATTTTATGAAAGCGATAGAATAATGGATTGAGCGGAGTAATTAGTCTTTGCAAGTAGCATGAGAACATCGTAAAATGTGGGTGTTAGGATATGAACTGCACTTCACCACGAGCAGAAAAGTGTAGTATGCAGTCGATTTTCTTTTCCCAAGAGTACGCAAGTTGGTAGATGATGATGACGCCCATACATGATGTTTGTGGCGGCTGAGGACGGCAACTTTGGTATTTGTTTTCGCTACGCCAGTTTATTTATTGATGTCCAGCTTTTCTTGTGCTGCAGACGAGTTTTGTATTTCATACAACGCTTTCTTTGTCTTGAATCAAAAATCACATTGGATGGAAAGGCTTTTGTTAGACCCTTTGGTTTTTTTTTTTTTTTTTAATTTTCCAAATTTTTAGACGACGATACTGATTGATACCGAAAATTCTTCTTGTATGAAATAGATGATATATAAAAGAAAAACAGAATTGTTATTTCATTGAATGGAGCTTATATTTTAGAGGTTTAGTGAATGTACTTTTAGTGTTACCGGTAGTGAAAGTGGCGCTCTTAGCTAATGTGCTTCATTTCTTCAGCAGCGTATTTATTGTATGTGGAATTTAACATAAATATTAAATCTAACAATGAAAGTCGGATAGCCGTAAACGTCAGCTTTATGAAAAGACTAGTCGTTGTTCAGAAGTCGCATACTTCCAGATTTGTGTTTGGTAATAATTACACATCATCTAAATCATATAAATCATTGTGGAGATTTATATTTAGAATAATCACTGAGCAGAAGGACTTCTTATATTTTTCCGTTTAAAATAGTTTCAACTTTAATTTCGACAAAGGCCTTATGTACTTTGCAATGTATAAAGCCCAGATGTTAGTGCTACACCTGCGTGTTTGTAAAACCCTGGTATTAGTTTGATTTCTCTATGTTCACAGTTTTTGCAGGATCCCTGCAGGTGTTATCCATTAAATTGATTTCGTGCGCTCGTAATCTCTCTCCTGAAACCTCGGGCCTTAAATGGAAGTGCTGATTGACTCAAAACAATTACAATTTTTGCATCATATACCACACAAAAAATACCAAGAAAACCATTACACCCGCACGAGATGTGATTTGCAGTAAAATTACGTTTGTGTTCGAAGAGTATTCATATTCAAAATCTTTTGAATTAAAATTCAATGCCATCCCCGAGCAAGTGTCTGTCCATTCAAATACTTGACGCTGGAAATCGGGAATATTTGATAAAATTAGCCATTATACAATTTGAAAGAATTTTTCCACATAAAGGTAAGGACTTCGAATTTCAGTCAGCCCGAAAGCACGAGTATTCGGGCATTTTAATGAAGTGATAAAAAATATGAGGTTGATTCGGGTGAACCTTGAAAGAACGTCCGGTCGACGATGGTTGTCATTTAAAGACAGAGTATTTTCTTAAATGCTCAACACAAACTTAGAAGCTCTGTTTTACAATACTACAGGAATGACTGTTTGAGAGACCAGACTTGACTAAGATTTAGATGATTTTATTATACACACAAAAAAAGAAACTTTTACGGGAATAGTAATTCGATATGAATTAGTCCTTGTCATACTCGACAGGAGAAATAAACAAAACTTACGGACGTGATTGGAAACATTCAGTTGAAATGTTAATGTACATAACGCCATCCACGTAAAAAACACACGCAACATTGCCGCAGCAGACTTCAGTAAAATAATAAAAACGAAAAAAATAACGTCTACCACGTTTAAGAAAAACATGACCAAACGTCACAAGTTTTCACCAAACCTTAGGGAGTATGATTTATGACGGCTGGTCACAGTGTGGCCTGAAAGCTAATCACAGGGAGGGAGTGCTTACAGTAATTTGTAATGTTCATCCATCTCGAAAGCAACAAGAAAATGAATAAAAGACTCCTTGATTTTCACGAAATGAAACGGGTTTTTATTTGCCTTGGCGAACTTTCAAGTACTACTTACTGATCTTTCCCGTTTTCCGTGTCTTTCACACATCCCCTGTTCTCTTTCTGTGAGTTATGTCTGTTACTTTCGTACGTTGTTATGAATTCAGATTGAAGCCAAATTTACATAAATATTTTACTGTAATTTTCGTTAGGGAAAAAAATATTCGGTACGGTAGTGATTTACTTTAATGAGATCTGCTCATTAACTTATTCCGCTCTTATTGATCCAGGTCATTTCTAATTTAATTTTTACATTTGTTCTTATCAAAGCTTCGTATAACTAGCGTTTTCTTGAAATCTTGTAGATAAAATTTTTTAGTTATTGCTGAAGGAATTATTTCCTATTGCGTTTTATTTCGTCTATTTTTTTTTTTTTTTTTTTTTAGTAGTTGGAGATGCTAAAGGCGTCTTTCCAATTGTGCACTGTGTAGCCGCTATTTGTGACAACTGCCATTGCTGGATGGTTGAGTATAATCAGTTTTCTGAAATCCTGAGCCGTGCTGTGGCCTCTGCTCCATGACTTGTAGCAGTTTTGGGTTTACTTTCCCTTGCCTGGGGTCAACTTATTCTCTTGCCCTAATTTTATTACTCTGTTTTCAAATTTTTTTTTACCTATAATTTATCTACTGATAAGTTTTATCAGCCTCGACTATTTCATAATAGATCTTTATTTAGTTGTTTTCCTCAGAAAAGGGTTTACTCATTTTTTTCTCTTTTACTCTTGCTAGTCAACTTCATCTCAGACTTGAACATGAGAGTAGTTATTTCAGTACATTTGCTTGCTTGATAGAAATTGCAGTTCTGTGGAGTGTTCATTTCCCGCTGTAACGAATCTTCAGTTTGATGCGCTGAAACCTACTCGGTCCTAATAATTAGTGTGACGTCTTTTGCCTTTGGCACTCAGGCTCCTTGGCTGCCTTGAAGTTCCTTCGCAGTGAAGGGAAGGCTTTACTATCTTGTAAAGTGGAGAGAAATAAAGAGAAATTCCTTGATAGGAAATGTACAATGCATCCTCTAGGTTTTACAAGTAACCTGGAACTGACTGACATCGTTAATCACATTGCTTCATTTTATTGTTTTTTTCGTAAGACTGATGAAAAAAAGGGGGAGGGAGACTTTTAGACAAGAAAGCTGCCTGGCGTAAATTTTCCCCAAAGCTCACACCCTGTCCCATTTTCCCTAATTAAAATCTAATTACCATCGAGCGCCCAGTGCCAAGGTATCGGGCATCCCGGAGGAAGGGGAAGAGGAGGAGGAAGGCGCGGGAATCGTCACACCAGCGTTGACGTCAACTCGGCGAGACAGGTGGCAAAGTGATGCATCAAACAAAATTAAACTATTCTTGGATTTATTAATTATCCATCAGCGTTAAGGTGTCGCGGTTGTTTGGCTTGGCCGAATGAAAAGGTGGAGCGGATGGTCATAAACGAAACTTACGCCCCGCTTCGTCGGTGATATGGCTGGCGCATGCGTCCACTATTCTCTGCCTCTCCACTTTTACCTCTTCCTCGGTTTCCTTCCCAAATGAGTGAAACACCCGTTAATGTAAATAGCTCCTTTGGTAGAGAGAGAAAGAGGGAGGAAAAAACTGCTCTTAGTCGTCCACAGGTATGCCAGATTATGGTGGTAATACGTGTATGTTTGGGTTGGCTGCGAAGTGCCCTCGGTTAGCGGGCCTGGGGATATACGGCAGTGTGGGCACGAAGAGCGAAATCCACTCACGCGCTCCCAGATTTCACAAATCACTCCTGGTTGACAGGAAAGGCGAAATGTACAAACCGTTAGTCATGCATATTATACGGCTGCTCTCGAAGTTTCCCGGATGTGTCGGGGAACGACGAAGGTGGAAGCGAAGCGAAGCCAGAGAATAAAAGGTGGGTTCGTGACTCTGTTCACCATTTCTTCATGTCGAACGCCTCGGTGTTTAATAGGCAGCCACCATGTTTCGTCGTTAGCTAAACGCAAGAGTGCCACGTGATTAAGGGCGATGATTAAAAGCGAAACATGTTCTACATCAATTAAAATCCTCAAGCAGTCTGGCTCTTTTGAAATATGGCTACCATTAACACCAAGCTGCGTCTTTGAGTCTTCCACTTCATTCCCTCAACCAGGATGAATCCCGGCAGTTAATTTCCAATATGATTAACGGGAAATAAGTGGAGAACTTCCCATCTTTTGCTTTGGACATTTATAAATAGAAATAGCGTTATTTTGGTTATACCTGAGAGAGAGAGAGAGAGAGAGAGAGAGAGAGAGAGAGAGAGAGAGAGAGAGAGAGAGAGAGAGATTCATCTGCTGACGAGATGAGAGAGATTCAACTGCTGACCAGGTATGAGAAAGATTAAAATGTTGACGAGAGAGAGAGAAATTCATCTGCTGGCGAGAAGAGAGAAAGATTCAGTTGCTGACGAGATGAGAGACGTATTAAGCTGCTGACGAGATGAAAAAGGGATTCAGCTGCTGACGAGATGAGAGGGATTCAGCTGCTGACGAGATTAGAGAGGGATTCAACTGCTGACGTGATGAGAGAGAGAGAGGGAGATTCAACTGCTGACGAGATGAGAGAGAGGGAGATTCAACTGATGATGCGATGAGAGATATGGAGATTCATCTGTTGACGAGATGAGAGAGAGTGAGATGCAACTACTGACGAGATGAGAGAGAGGGAGATTCAACTGCCGATGTGTTGAGAGAAAGGGAGATTCAGCTGCTGACGATATGAGAGGGAAATTCAACTGCTGACGTGATGAGAGAAAGGTAGGTTCAACTGCTGACGAGGTGAGAGAGAGGGAGATTCAACTGATGATGTGATGAGAGATATGGAGGTTCATCTGTTGACGAGATGAGAGAGAGTAAGATGCAACTCCTGACGAGATGAGAGAGAGGGAGATTCAGCTGCTAACAAGAGAGAGGAAGATTCAACTGCTGACGAGATGAGAGGGAGGGAGATTCAACTACTGACGAAATGATAGAGAGAGAGAGATTTAATTACCGACGGGATGAGAGGGAGATTCAACTGCAGTCGAGGTGAGAGAGAGGTTCAGCTGCTGATGTGATGAGAGAAAGAGTGAGATTCAGCTACTGACGAGATGAGAGAGAAGGAGATTTAAATGCTGACGAGATGAGAAGTAGATGAGATGAGAGAGGTAGATTCGGCTGCTGACGATATGAGAGAGAGAGAGACTCAACTGCTGACGAGATGAGAGTGGGATGTTCATCTGCTGACGATATGAGAGAGCGAGATTCAACTGCTGACGAGATGAGAGAGCGAGATTCAACTGCTGACGTGAGGAGAGAGGGAGATTCTGCTGCTGACGAGGTGAGAGAAAGGGAGATTCAACTGCTGACGAGATGAGAGCGCGGGATTCAACTGCTGACGATATAAGAGAGGGAGGTTCATCTGCTGACGATAAGAGAGAGAGAGAGAGAGAGAGAGAGAGAGATTCAACTGCTGACAAGATGAAGTGATTGTCTTTTGGTGTTTTGCTTCGTTTGTTTTCGTATCACAGTTTTAACTTGCAGTTTACCACAAGGTTTTGGAGCACAAGTTCATACTTCATTTCCTTCTTGTGTCGTAATAGTACTGTACGTGGGTCTTTGTTTACATATTCAGTAGCAGTATGCTCGCATGGCGATGTTTAGCTGCTTGCTTTAAGGTTTAATAAAATGCAAGGGAAGGATATTAAAAATTAAAGTATACGAACAGAAAACTATTGTGCCCTGTTTGTATGTATATCATAGACGTAACACATACTTGCACATAGATTCAAAAAAAAAAAAAAATGTGCAGCCAGTTGGAGAAAGTTGAGTTGAAGGTGTTGCCTTGAATGAAATGATTATGAGTGTATTTTCCCCTGGTAGTGATATCTGTCTTAACGGTTGGGCGACCATGGTGACGTGGCAACTCTCTGCACCCAACCAGATTTTCCCTTTCAAGAAAACTGGCAACGCCGCCGCCAGAAATAATTTCCCGCAACTTTTCGATTAGGTTCGGTAACTTTTCACCCAGTGCACGACTGTGAAACGCCCAACTGGGTGACACTCGAATTTACTACGGTAATTAGCATAGATAACGCTTCGGCTGAAGCAAACTGTGTGTTATATAAGATCGTGAATCGGTTAGACTCCCGTGCTGCTGCAAACGCGCCCCGGAGGACGGACAGTGTCGCTGAGGAAGAGAAATAATACTCTAAAAAGAAGAAGAAAGGAAGAAAAAGTAATAACTTCCAAGCAACCTAGACGTTGTGTGCGTGTGTGTGCGCGCGCGCGCGGAAAAAGATAAAATGTGAAAGTCAGAGCAGACGTCTGCGTTTCTTCTCTCTCTCTCTCTCTCTCTCTCTCTCTCTCTCTCTCTCTCTCTCTATTTCATCTCCCGAGTCGGATAAAATCCTGTGCAGTCCATCACCATCCGAAGACTTCATTTAGAATAATCTTTTCTTCAAGTAGATGCGACATACAGTCATAGATGGAGGTGAGAGAAACTCGTTGTGTTAGTGACAAAAGTGATAAGATAATTACTGGATCATGCCTTAAGAAGTGCAAAATTTTATAATGATGTTTTGATGGACCAGCTAATGTGAAAAAATTTCTGGATAGGAGGAAAGGTAGACTGTAATAGGTGGAACACTAGTAGAACATTTAAACTTTTTCCCATTTTGTCTCGTATGGTAATAAAAGTTAGAAATTTGAAAAGTGAATCAAATTTTATATTTTTAATTGCTTTTTTTATATCGAATATTAATTCCTTGTCTTTCAGAATTATAATTATTCATCATATTTTTTTATTTGAGTATTTATTATTCTTATTATTATTATTATTTTGTCACTTGGAACAAGTACCGAATAATTCTTGACGTACATGAAGGCTTTCACGTCATTGGATGACGAGGACACTTCCTACCCCGAAATCCCTCACTGCAGTTACTTCTCTTGTCGAGATAAAGAAATGAGTGTTGAATTCAAACCAAAGTTCATTTCGTGAAAGGAGATCCCTCGCACTTGGTCTCTATTTGGATAATTGACCTCTTGGTTACGTTTCGTAAAAACGTATTTGTACAGTGAGGTAAGTATGGCGCTTGTCCGCTTCATGTGTCGGTTACTGTTATTTAGTAAGACATGAAATTTTATATTCCGCTTGTGATTTAAATTTGGATGCTTTTCTCAATGGTTTTTAAAGCTACACGGTCTGACTAGTCGATCGTTTATCTCCTGCATAGCAAATATTTCCAAGAACTGTTACCTGGCCAGGTAAAATTATGCATGCTCAGAGAAAACAGATTGGATACTGAAAGTTTATATGGCATAAAACCGTTGTTTTTGCCTGAAAAATATCTGAATGGTGTTCCCCGCTGCAAGCTGCTCGATTGTACATTTTCATTTGAGGTGGATACAAATAAGGAATTATTATATATATATATATATATATATATATATATATATATATATATATATATATATATATATATATATACTATATTATATTATATTATATATAGAGTACTGGAATGTCTTAGGCCCAGAGATAATACTCTAGACGTTACGATAGTGGGCATGCGTGAATGCATAAACGTTGATAAATATTTTATGGCTTTGTTTTGGAAATAAGTATTTTATGGCTTTGTTTCGGAAATGATTTTGCAAGTGTTTGAGAAAGAATAAGGCCCTTTTCTTGAGTACTGATGTAGGTATATTGTTAAAAATGTGCTTAACATCCTTAAGCTTACGAGTAATACTGTATTCATCGCCAGTAGCCCTCGTAAAGCTTAACGATTTGTGTAATTTTAACAATATACCAAGATTTGTGCTCAAGAAAAGTGTCTTATTTTATCCTTATCTTTTAAGAACTTGATTTTTCTTTACAGTCCCCTTGCAGGCTATTGCTATTTTCCTTCTAATTATCAAGAGTGACTCCTTTTTTTGCAAATGGATTTGGGAATGAATTATGAATAATCCACTTTAAAGTGTGTAGCCACATATAATTTTTGTGGCACTAGGAAAATGCTAAAATTAAAAGGCAGCAGGATGTTATGAGATGATATTATAACCACTGTTCGACATTCTGAGATCGCATTGCTGAATGTTACTGGAGAAACCGCGTTAATGCAGACTTCATCCTCATGATTTGTATTTGCATCAGCTGTGCGATGTCTTCTTGGTTACCGTTTAGATCTTCCGCCTCCCCTCAAATCCTACAAATTTTGTATAGTCCGAAAATCACATATTGCTAATACTTTCTGAAAAGTTGTTGCTCTTTTGAGTAACGCGAGCTATGCAGAGAGTATTTTATCATTCCGTACATACACTTTCATATGTTGCATGTTCTCTCTCTCTGTTATTGCCATTTATCGCTCTCAAGTTTGTAAGTTGTTTAGCTTGATATATATTTCTTGGGCCCATTATTAAATAACTGGAATGTTCGTTTTATATATGACGTCATGATTACAAGGAGTACAGATATTTTTCATCTTTATGCAATAAAGCATTTGCCCATATGGGTCGCCTTAAATGTACCTGGATCAGATTGTTAATTCATTTGACTTCAGTCGTGATTCAGGAAATGTGACCCGAAAGTGGATCTGTGAATTTTTCCTTCAGTTTCTTAAGAAATTCAACTTGACTTTCACTAAAACGTGCGTCATGTATATTAGGTGGTGTTATCTACTCGCTTGGCATATAAAGGCTGTGAAATTTTTTTATTAGTGTAGAGTGTAATACCTAAAGATGCATGTGATAATATTTATGTTTGTTCACACACACACACACACACACACACACACACACACACACACACACACACACACACACACACACACACACACACACACACACACATATATATATATATATATATATAGAGAGAGAGAGAGAGAGAGAGAGAGAGAGAGAGAGAGAGAGAGAGAGAGAGAGAGAGAGAGAGAGATACATTCATATATGTATACACATATATTTACACACACATATACATATATATATATGTTTTACCTTGATTGTGATTAACATGGAAAAGCTTATACCCTTTTAAATTTTTTCTTTACGTAACCAAACAGTCATCTTTGATAAGCTAAGGCATCTAAGACCCGTAATATCGTAGGCAGGTACAGAAAAATTATTTATACAAATTCATCACGTGGAATGACGAGTTATCATAATTGTGACAGAGTTTTAAATGATTTTTTCACAGTCTGCCTCCCCTACCTTTTTTTTCCCCCTTCCACTTTCATTTCGTTTACCGACAGCGCAACGCACGAAACTGATTCTCAGCCGAGAATTCTCAGAATTTTCTGACACTAAGCCTATTGGCCATGAGATGCTTGTTACCCCGTAGAGTCGATGCCAGCCTTCGGCGTTACGGTCTGCGGGGAGAGTCGACGCTGATGCTGCTGTGGTTCTTTGATCAGTAGGTGAAGATGTCCGTGTTATGAAAGCTTATGGCTATAGACACAGCTACAGCTACTCGAAATATAAATGGTGATAAAGAGGTAGCAGATGGTTTAGGAGCCCCTTGTAAAACGAGGGACCGATTCGCTCTATTGACAAAGGAGGAATTATGAAGTTATGTGGACTGACTCAGTGCAAGGAAAGCTTTGCTGTCTGTGGCAATTAGAGAGTTTGGCGCAATAAAAATTTTATTCAAGGGTTTAAATTGTTTTCCGAATGATGGTCAGGACGATAAAATGTTTTCCGAAAGCAATTTACAGTTAAAAAATTAAATCGAGTTTGTTTTTCGACGACTGTTTTCTCTTTTTAAGAAACCTAACATTTAAGTTGAATGCGAATTGATATAGTTTTGGCTTTTGCGAAAATCTATATTGATATATGTTTTGTAAAGTTACACTTTAATGTTTTAGTAAAGCAGACATATACTCATTTGAATTGTTATTGTTCACCGGATTCTGTATAAGAATTGTTTGGTATAAATTTATAAATTACCATTTTATGCTAACGCATGTCCCAGAGTAAATCTCATCATGTGCAGTTTCGTTGTAATGTCGTATAGATGAAATAGGAACTTACATTCCTGTGGAACGTTGTCATACTCTTATTACTTTTCGAATCCCTTTCGAAGATAGTTCCGCGTCGCTAGGTGCTGTATGTTGAACTAATAATGGTTTTTAGTTAGACAAAGTGCCTTTATATTTTATAGTTGTGTGGGTTTTTTAACTGAACTTTTAGTTAGTAATAGAAAGCAATGACTGGAACTGCAAGTTAAAGGTTAACCAAGTTTTGAGTCCGGTGGAAGTTAGCCATGAGACTGTCGTTGCAGTCTACTCCAGTTTTCTTTACCAAAGTTCGGGTTTTTTTATGTAGTCCTCTATTTTCCTATTTGATTTAACGAACGCCATTAATATTTTTTTATCATTAAGTTATCCCGCTTTCCATTAACCTCAAAAGCCATTTTCATAAGGAGCGTGGCTTGCTCTCGGCATTTTTGAAATACTCGAATCATTTTTACTTCTTTTACGAAGTTAGATGTAGTCGTTTTTTTTTTAATTCCTGGTGTGTATTGTGGTCACTAGAGACTTCTAAATTCTCAACAGTAATTATGTATTACCACAAAAAAACAGTGGTCAATGTCGCATCATCTCTTAAATACTGATTCGTTGAATAACCACATCCAGTAAATGTCTACAACTTTAGCGGCTTTGTGCATTTACACACACACACACACACACACACACACACACACACACACACACACATATATATATATATATATATATATATATATATATATATATATATATATATATATACACACACACATAGACGCACGCTGTCTCTCTCTCTCTCTCGCGCTCTCACACAAATATTTATATTTATATATACACATATTTAGACGCACGGTGTCTCTCTCTTCTTTCTCTGTCAGTATTGACACAAACACACACACACACATATATATATATATATATATATATATATATATATATATATATATATATATATATATATATATATATATATATATATATGTATATGTGTGTGTGTGTGTGTGTGTATATGAATGAATTTTATCACATCATCATGATTCATATACAAGCATAAGCTACAAACGACCTTTAATATCCAATTCGCTCTACACTCGGAAATAATATATTTTAAATATATGTTACCCGAAGGGGAATTTTTTAGTTGATAATAAGTTCGTCGTCTCGTGGGCTCGAACCACGGAAGACAAGTAATCAGGACTACAGTGACGCCGTAAACCACGAGACGACAAACTTATTATCAACTAAAAATTTCCTTCGGGTAACATATATGAAAATATATTATTTCGGAGGCAGAGTGAATTGATATTAAAGGACGTTTGTAGATCAATGCTTATATATATATATATATATATATATATATATATATATATATATATATATATATATATATATATATATGTGTGTGTGTGTGTGTGTGTGTGTGTATGTATATATATTTATATATATATATATATATATATATATATATATATATGTATACATATATATTTATATATATATATATATATATATATATATATGTATATATATATATATATATATATATATATATATGTATACACATTTATATTTATATATATATATATATATATATATATATATGTATGTATACACATATATATTTATTTATTTATATTTATTATATATATATATATATATATATATATATATATATATATATATATATATATATATATATATATATTTGTTTATGTATGTATGTACATATGTTTCATTACTTTTGTATTTTCATAACATAGCTATAGTAACTGTGTAAGTTTTAATTGTTGTCTAAAAACTTAATTTGTATTTCAGATTTTAATTTTTGCCTGATGAACAGTGCAGGTTTCCATTGCCCGTACTCAAAACATTGCTTGTACGAAAGGTGCTCTGTCACATTTGTGTAATTTGATTATCAGCAATTGTATAACATTTTTGGTACTAAGTTTTGTGTAAAAACTGTATAACGAAAGCATAGGTAACCGCATATTGCATAATATTCATCATTCACCATAACGTTTTGATTTTACTGTTGAAAAGACGTCGTTATATCCCTTATTCTTTGACTTGGTGGTATGTCACCGGAGATCAGTCCCATTGTTAGAATCGACATAGGCGTTTTGCCTGACAAATCTGTAGTGCTATAGTTGAACCTATGGTATGAATTAGGTGCCGGGGTTAACCGACGTAGAGGTTCTCAGCCAGGATGGAGATGTTCATGGTGTTAGCAACTTCATCCCAAAAAACTTGCAAGGAACCGGAAGTTGAAACCTGTGGAGCCAGCCACTCTTGAGATGGAAAAAGCGTACGGTTGAAATACATCACATATAGGCTTGATCACTCTCGTGATTGCAGCTGAGTTTTGATTGGCGTAAAAATTATATGATGGCGTTGCTAAGTTAAGAGAGAGAGAGAGAGAGAGAGAGAGAGAGAGAGAGAGAGAGAGAGAGAGATGCGGAACAGTGGAAACCACTCCCCGAAACCATAGTTTTTAATAGCATTCTCCAGATTTTATTGGTTTACTCAGCGCTAGTGAGTGAGAGCTCATTAAAGAAAAAAATGCCAAAAATGCGGTAAAAATATGATTAAAAAAGGTGGCACACCCTCTTTCCCTCCCACCCACGCCCCCGTGCGAGGTTGACGATAGGCGGTGTTTTGGTGGGCGTGCGATGGGTGATGGAGCGATTGTCGGCGGCGGGGAAGATGTTCCTCCTCTCGGCCCTTTTTTAAGATGATAGATAAGCCACTTAGGAATATTGTGTCTCCCCGTTTTGTGAGGCTCTTTACGGTTAAATGTATGCTTGCCCATGTGCGTGAGTGCGCGCGCGCACATGCACTCACGCACACGAATATATGTATATATATATATATATATATATATATATATATATATATATATATATATATATATATATATATATATATATATATATATATATATGTACCTCATGTATATAGATATTTGCTGGTGGGGCAGGAGGATGAATCCACAGTAAGGGCGGGTAGTGGTACTCGCTGTTATCCTTTGAACGTGTAGTTCCTCTCCTTTTCTTTCCTCTGCAGCTTAATGAATTAAGCTTTGGCCTACTAACTGATTCAGATTCCAAGATGGAGGTTATTATTAGCATCTGTTTGCAGGTGATACTGCCTGCCAAATATATACCTATATATATATATATATCATATATATATATATATATATATATATATATATATATATATATATATATATATCTTATATATATATATACATGTATGTATGTATGTATATATATATATATATATATATATATATATATATATATATATATATATATATATATATATATATATATAATACGTGTTCTCTTACAATCACAGGAACACATTATGTTAAGGTGAATCTGTTACAGGGGTAAAAGAAACACGGGTATAAATCCTGGCCGGAGGGGTACCTTGAGCGAGAGAAAACCAAACCACTTGCTAGCCAGTGTAACATCGGCATTGGTTAGAGGGAAGTGAAAGGAAAGACTTAGTAGTAAAGTAATAAGAAAAACGGGAGCATACCCATATGCTTGTTTTAAATAGGCGGTCAGATTTTCAAACTCCAAGACTCGCCTTGCCTCTTGACTTTTAATGTTGTATGTTTCGACCGTGAGAAAGAACAGGTAAAATTTTTGTGTTTGTGGTAATTAGTATTCTTATTTTAATTTTGTCTCCTTGCCTCTGGTTCTCTCTAATTTTTCCTTGATTCCCATTTTATCTTTCTTTTCTCCTTAGTGACACTACTCTATTTAAGCCACATGATTATTTTAATTTTGAGCAATTTTGCTCTTAGGTGGTTGGACACTGTTCAAACCAAACCCCGAGTGGCAGTCGTAGTAAGAAACCTTTAGAATAAATGACAAAATATATATTTTTATCAAGAAAGTAAAGGCCCTAACATCCGAACAGGAGAGCATCTCATTAGCAGTGGTACAACAAAGATCGAAATTAAGTGACACAAAGGTTTCAACTTTGGAGACTCAGGACGCTTCAAGGACAGTACTAACTTTCTGACAAAGTTTGCTGATGCAGATTGCGGTGCAGTAATAGTCAAATCATGAGTCTTTATGTCACGGAATGTATGGCTTATTCTGTACAGTTTAGCTATATATTTGATAAAGATTTCGGCTAGTGTTTATGCCAAAGTTCTATGCATGTGCAAAATAGCCACTGACCCTATAGAAAATAAGAAAGAACTGAATGTAAGAAAATAAGATTATAAACATGCTGAAATTTGTTCAGGTTTGGTGTTGGTTGGAGAGTATCACGTATTCTATAGAATAAACGATCTTGCTCATAGAAGCCGTTGAATACAAGTAAAAAAATCCCGAATTTTCATGAAAAAAATATATTTTCTTCTCGTTCCTTTTATGTAATACATTCCCTTTTTAAAGTGGTGCCATGGTTTCAGATATATATATATATATATATATATATATATATATATATATATATATATATATATATATATATATATATATATGTGTGTGTGTGTGTGTGTGTGTGTGTGTGTGTGTGTGATATATGCGCGGGCGCTTGTATATATGTATGCCTAGCTCGTTTCACTCTCTCTTTCTTACAGTTGTTACTTATCTTCCTCACTTGTTATCCTTGTGGTGTATGACTTTTTCCTCCGACTTCCCCTTGCATGCCTTTGGTCCCCCTCTTAAAAGTCCTAAAAGATCCTTTTCCCCCCTTTTTATTTTACGTCCTCTTTCCGACTCTGTTCCCTCTACTCCCTCCTCTCAACCCACAAACCCTCCCTATCAATCATTGCGTTTGTCTCCCTCTCTTTTAACCGAGCTTTTCTTCTCTCGATCCCTTCCTTCTATTTTCATTATGTTATTTTATAAATGGCACACCACACATACATATATCACACACACACAAACACACACACACACACACACACACACACACACACACATATATATATATATATATATATATATATATATATATATATATATATATACACACATGTATGCATACATACATACATACATACATACATATAATATTAATTTTTTAATATTCCGTGGCTTCTCATAAGATATGGTGTACCTAATTACACTGTCCTACATATCTTAAAACTGCCATTCCTTTTTTAGAAAGTTTACGGGAATTAACTCTTGCTGTCTTGTTTTTAGGTTACAAAATTAGAAAGAGAGATGGCATATTATGACTGAAAAAGCTGATTATATATTAATTTCCTTTTCATTTATTATTTTTTGCACATTTATAAATTTCATATGAAATTTATGGTCATTTAAAAATCTTATCAGAAACATGTAAACAAACTCGTGAACTAGATATTTTTCTGTTTAGATTATATAAATGACACTAGTAGCGAGAAACGCAACTCACACATTGCTATGAGATGTACACCAAAAGACGCAGGATCTCCATAAATGTTCGAATTCAAGAACGTGCTCGAATGTTGCGTTCTGAAAGACACGTGAATATTTATATACATGGGAAATAGAGTAGCATTTGTCTCCATTATGTGTATTTACGACTATGCAAATTGATCGTTATTGAACTCATATTTATGATGGATTTGGCACTGATATTTCTCCATATATTGGTGGGACATTTGTAGAGCTTTTTCACCTGCAAAATGGCTGCATTATTGAGGTTGTGCTTTGGTTATATAAACCAAAATATGTTAAGTAATGTCTCTCAGTAATTTGAATTGCCGGGTTCTTTTCTTTTGGATTATTATTTTTACTTATGAAAGTGGCATGTCTGTTTCCTGTTGACGCTGATGTTACATTCATCGTTTCGTTCGGGAAGAATATTGGGTCTGAAAATGATTGGACCTTCAGTCTAAGGTTATCCCAATGAGGACCAAAGAGCTCAACTTTTATTAATAGCATGACGAGTTGCAACCATAACTAAGAGATTTTCCGCATTTCAGGTGATGATCTTTGGGTGCGTTCACCACAGCATGTCTGTGCAAATTGCATGATCATTAGCAGCCGAAAGGACCCTGCCTTCTCGCTTGGCTCTCTCGCTACTATTTGAAGAGAAAGAAACCATTGATAATTGGAAATAAATGGCGCTTGTGATCAAATTGTCATTCCAAACGGACTACATTCAGGACCACCTCTGAGTGTCGATGATAGTTTATTATCAGGGTTATTTAGTTCAACGTGAAAGACTTGAAGAGCTTTCAGAACAGGAAATAGTTGTGTTTGACCGTAGGTAAAAGGTTACGTAGTCATTTAACTAGTTGTTCACACACACACACACACACACACACACACATATATATATATATATATATATATATATATATATATATATATATATATATATATATATATATATATATATTTATATATATATATATATATATATATATATATATATATGTATATATATATATATATATAGATATATATTATATATATACATATATGTATACACACACACACACACATATATATATATATATATATATATATATATATATATATATATATATATATATATATATGAGAGAGAGTCTTGGAAGGATGAAGTTGCTCAGGCCATGGCCTTAACCCATTCAGATCTAATTCGAATCGCTGACTTTTTCGTTAAACCATGCCGCTTTTCTTCCCAGGGGGTGCCTCCTGTGGGTGTTAAGCTTCTGGTTCTCGGCAATGATTTTATGATGAAGTTGCCAGCTCCGAGCCTTACTCTGCCGCGGATTGGACACACGACAGTCAGCTGACTACCTTGTACAGCTTAGGTCTACAGAATCACGATGAGAGCGTTTGCGAGGTTTAGAGGTCGGGAATGGAACGCGGGTCCTCTCGCGGTGAGGCAAGCGTTCTAACTACTGGGTTAGGTGTTGCTGATTTAAATTAACTGGCCTTATGCCAGCACGGGGTTGCGTTCCTGGGGCAGTTTGTAGAACAGAGTACGAGGATTGCATTACTTGTATACGACAGTATGTATATTGGCTAATGTAGGAGTGCTTTCTGAAGTCTTGTAGTATCCATGGAGGTGCATCTTAAGCAGATCTTACGTGCGACGGGAGATTTATCTGTATGACGTAGAAGTATTTGTAAATGCTGCTTTTCGCTTTTCACTGTAATGAGTTCGATCATAAGACTTGGTTTGTTTGTGACGTACATGAAAAAAAAGCCTCATCATCTCGCAACACCTGTTTGTACGTTTTCAGTTTCATTAGAACGAAATTAATATATCTTTCAATTTTCAGTCCATGTAGGTTGTTATCTGAGGTGAAACTTGAGCGGTCTTTCGTGTGGTTGAGAAGCATCTTGAATGTCGCGCCTCGGGGAACTAAGTGGAACGGAGAGACTGAGGAGATGGGTGCCTTGGGATGTTGGGGCCATGGATGGTGGGGGGGTGGTTGGAGTTGCGATATCGGGGTGTTTTGAAGAGTTATTGGTTAACAGGTCACCTCTTTTTAATAATGCGGAGGTTGTACAGGAGTAGCAATAGCAGTGTATCGTATGTTGGAACCATTTAGAATGGAGTCCGAAAAAAGGGAACAGTGGGTTATATCATGGGTCAGTATAATTTTCACTAATTCGGTTGAATGCTTTACTAGAGTCATGTGCTTGAAATTTCCGGTTTGGCAGTGTTCCTTAGACTATCAGAGTTCGTGGATAAGACACCATAATACAGTTCGTCCAGAAATAATTCATAATATACTTCATTGTAAAATTCGACAAAGAAAGAACTAGCAACAGGTTTTCTCGCAAATGTAACGAGAATTTTTTTTAATGCTCATTTTTTATCAGATCTTTTATAAAATAATGAAATTCTCTTTTTTTTTTTTAGCAGCTGACATATACTTCTTGATTACTGTTCTATGAAGTATTTTGTAGTTTCTCAGTTTATTTTGATTATTCCCCCGCTCTAAGCTGGAAAATGATTTATTCCAGCTACGGAGCTAGTCAGTTTGGCTGTAGGCATTAGCAAGAGGAAAAATATAAGATTAGCTAAATGTTTTGACAGTACTTTTCATTTGCAGTTACATGGACGTTGATCGTTTAGTCTGTACGATAATAAAAGTTACATTCATAATGTTTTGTGTGTTGATTTTAACAAACACAATAACTGAAGTCTGTATTAATTTTTGTGCCGTATTTAGATCTTTCTAGTAGGTAACGATTTATTTGAATGTTTCAGATAATCTGTAAATTTCAGTTGCATTTAGTTACTGGAATATTAGTATTATGCTTAGGATATTCGTTCGATAGCACTTCAGAAGTTATTGTGGGATTGTTATTTGAAATTTAAAGATTCCTTTCATCGAGACTTTTTGTAAATATTATGGACGATGTGGGTTCAAACTGTTTTTTTATGTTCTTTGTCGTTTCTCGTTGTCGTCATTTTTGTAAGCGACTAAGAAACGAACCCAAATCACATGACTTAATTGGTTTCAAGGAACTTATTTGCTCTGTGTCAACTATTAACAAGTATTAGGCTTTTAATTCTCAGTGTTTCAAATTTTACACAAATCAAAGCTCATGATCCAGTATAATTTTTCTGCTTTGTTTATTATATTCAGGAAGGTCTCTGCTTTGTTTTGAACTGAGTTATTTCTCGCCTTCACACGCAATGAGGAATTCTGAGGAGAGGATAACGCGCAGTAGTGAACTGCATGATTTTTTAATCAGCTTTTTTTCGGATTTAATAACAAGTGCACGTGGGTTATTGGTTTTACTCTTAGGAATTATGTATCTTATTTCCGTGATTTGCTTGACCTCGTGTAATTAAAGATTTCAGTTGAATAGTTAATAGTTCTT
>NC_089783.1:23621624-23634124 GCF_040412425.1 Macrobrachium rosenbergii | reverse complement strand
TCGTGTATCTCTCACACGTACCGCATTTCTACAGGAAACTTCTGCCAGTGCCGTTTGTGCCAACACACCCAAGAACTGGTGGTACCATATTTTCTTGACAGCATTCATTTCAGTCGAGATGACGAGTTGTCGCACTCTCACTGAAGTAAGTCTCATTGCCATTTACTGTAACTGTGGTTTGGTGTTACTAGTACCACTGCTGATGACGATGCCCATTAGAGTAATAAGATACCCTGTAATACAACCGTTGTCGTAGTTTTCCTAATTTGTTCTTTGTGCACTTGAATATTTATTTGTTAGTAATTGCATCTAGATTTGATATATTTTTCTCACTTTTGGGCGTTATATCTTGTGGGAGATTGCAAGTCATTAGTGTCTTACAATTGTTTTAAGAACGTTCATTAGTCCTGTTAAGAAACTTTTGGTTTATAATACTCTCACTACTGTAGTGCGAGATTATTGTTTGCCCATTCAAGGGCTTAAATACTTTCATAGACTTATCCATGTAAGTTATCACAAATTGCTAGTGGGTACACTCATATCTTGTGACTTCATTTTTCTTCTTTGCCTCCCAGAACTGATATTTTTGTTTCACTCAATCTGGAAAGCGCTTCTATTCTTTTCCAGTCCGGTAGAAGGAAGGTGGTAAGAATGAACTGTTAAAGAAGAGAGGTTTCCCTTTTAATAATTAACCAGTCAGACCAGATGTCTTGGTTGAAGAAGATGGTTCTTTCTTATTTCCTCAATGAAAATATACTTACTATCCGTTAAGATTTTAAGGTTGCTCTTCTTTTATTAGCCTTCCAATTAAACTTACCCAGTTATTAGATTCAGCTCCTGTTATAACTTTATCTAGAAATGTGAATTTATTTTCTAGTTTTTTTCTGTTTGTGCTAGTGTTTAAAAGAGAGTTTTCCGTGTGGAGGGGAAGTGGCAGTTTCTGACCTCAGAAGAAAACAAGACGGTATTTGTTGCCCTTTTTATTCTTTTACTGCAGGGTCAGAGATGAAACTTGCAAGAAAAAAAACGATCATAAACTTCTACAAGCGCTCTATCATTAGTACTTCAGCCCTGCATACCTTACTTTTAAAATAAGAATTTCTTTTGTTTAGGCTTTTTAGAAGCTTTCTGGTAGCAGTTCTGAGTCTAATTACTGCATATTTCGGATTTAAATCTGAAATATCAAGTTACTTGGAATTGTTTTCAATTGTGTGCTCTCATAAATATGAATTGCTTTCTCTCTACAAAGTTGCAGTTTTAAAGAGATTTTCTTTTGCACGTTATATGCAAGGAAACCTTCACTACTTTTTTCACCCTTTCAGATGACCACATGGACTTCATTCATTACTCGCTTTCGTTCGTATTGTAGACTTTTAAACTTTTCCAGTTTTGTGCTTAATTAAAGCACTTTTAAAGCATACTCATTTCCTCAATTCTTTCTTTTCTCTTCTTATTTTAAAACGTAATTTTGAAATATTTGTAAGCCTGTGGCTTTAATTGCATAATGCGTGTTACTTTTTATTCCTTACGGCCATCCTTTGGGAAACTTCTCATTGCCTTTTGTTCTCTCATGTCCTGTTTTATTATTGAGCGCACAGCCTTCCTTGATTTCAGCAGTTTGTTTGGGTCGGAACCCGTTCACAGTTGCTCTGACAATGGTCAGTGTGCCGGGCCCCATGTCACAGACCCAGCAAACGTAAGCAGGGTGTCTGTACCACTTGACCACTGAGTCGTTTTCATACACACACACACACACACACACACACACAAATATATACTGCAGATAAATATATATATTTTATGTGCAGGGATAACCATCGCTCATAAAATGGCCACCCCCATGCAAACGAAGTGCAAACGGCTGCCCATTAGTATACTCCTCTCATTTTTGTCCTTCCTATATTTTCTCCTCTGCTGTCAAGTGTCTCGTGTTTTCCAGGTTGCTGTGGGAGAGCCGCTACAAAGATTGGAACCCCACCTGATGCGGCAGCCATGTTGAACCCTGAGGCACTCCTGCCTCAACATCACCCAGGCGTGCCCGGATTCGATCTCAGATGGTTATTGGCCTTACTAGCGAACAGACGCACACTTCCCAATTCGCACATTTCACAGGACTGTCAATTCTTGCTCCATGTGTTGTGTTTTAATTCAGGGTAACTGGATAGTGCCTTTGGATGCCTGCGGTAAGCCTCAGACGAACTGAAGTATTTTGGTGGCCAGTTTTTCCTCCTACTGATATATTTCTCGACTTTTAACAAACCCCCTCCAAGTATGTCCCATGTTCACCATGTGTATTTCTCTCTCTCCATTCATCAGTAAACGCTCCTTTTGTTCCCCTAGTCGATCCTTTTCTCAGCCTGTCACCCATCATTTGCATGCTAGTCTAAATCCAATTTGTGAACATAAGTGAGTTTCGATTGGCTGTCCCAAGTGTGGGCACATTGATAGTTAGTGAATCCTTATCATTTCAAGTGCATAGTATTAGGGCTTCGATAAATACAAGAAATTGGACCCTGAAGCTATGTGCAATATATACATGGCAGTGTAGTTGCTGAGTGGAGCCAACGGCTTTTCTTCAAGGGAACGATGTGCTTCATCTCTGATATTTTTTCCTCAGGATCAACTGTGGGGACAGTTCCTGGATCTACTGATGGCTCTGCCTCTTCTAAATCGCCCTTAGGCTTGGATAGCTCAGAGGGAACTGGTGGGGCCCATTCCCAGGAAGGCTCAGGAGTGCCTTCGGAGTCTAAGCAGGGAGTGACTCTGGAGGCTACGCTACCAGATGGAGCGGGCACTATGCTAGCCACTGCCTTGGCTGCTGCGACAACCTCGACAATGGTAGTGCCAGCAATGGGGTCTAAAGTAGTGCCATCCACTCCGGCTGCTGCGACAACCAGAGCAAGAGTGGTGCCAACAATCTCTGCCATTTGCTGTTGCTGGTGGGAATCTTATTTTCTGGGGACTTGGAAGAAGAGGAAGAGTTCGTTATGGGTGCGAGAGGCTTGCATGTTGTAAGACCTCCTGAAGGGAGATCGAGGGCGTGCTCTGACACTGGCACTAAGGCAGGCTCAGGCACAGGAGTTGAGATAGGGAACAGCTCAACGTCCATGATGGACGGAGTACTGCCCCGATAACGCAGTCAGTTAGCACTGGCAATGTCTTGACGGCAGGGCAGGAAGAATCATCCACTCCTGACGGAGGCTGGGAGGGAATTGGATCCCCTGAAGGAAGATTAGAAGAGGGTTCAGGCTGTGGCTCTGTGGTAGGCCCAGGTTTTGGCGCTGCTCTGGCGTACCAATCCAATTGAAATCTGTTTTATCTGGTGCTGGATTGGAAGGCTGTGCCAGATCTGAGTTAGACGCCGGAGCAGATCCTAGGCTAGGCACTAGCTCGTTTGTTGAAGGTGAGGGCATTGCAGGTGTTGGCTCTGGCTTTTTGCCAGGCCAGAGCATATTGATCCAGCTGCAATCTAGGTCATCCAGCAGTGGAGGTGGTCCCGTTCATGGAAGGTAACCCTCCAGGAGGGCACGGCCGAGGATGATGTGGTAACACTTGTGAATGTTCTCCACCATCCCTAGGCGTCACTGTTGTGTTACTTGGGGTGTTTTCACCCATAGAAGGACTGTGAGAATAGTCCTTGAGGTGCCATTCACCCACTCGAAGGTCATTCCTTCATCCTCTCTGTCTTGGGCGTCCTGGCGTAGTGCATGCCGTGTAACTTTGGCCTCTATATTGGCCAGGGGATTTACCCACCAAAATGAGTCTTGGTAGTATTCTTCCAGGATGGCGACCCAGGTTTTGGCCCACTCTAGGTTGGTCTGTAGGGAGTCACGGACACAAGCATTTCCAGATTTGGGAGGAGATGTAAATGCCCTTGTGGGACACTGGGTGGAATTCTTGGAATGTACCTGCACGCTACGTAAGGTGCAGATCTTCCGCATCGATCTCCTTCCGCATCCATCTCCTGGAAGGATCCCAGCCCTTGGGCTGTGGGTTTTGGGGCAGGAGCAGGCAGTGGCACTGGGTCTGGAGGAGGACCCAGGTTGGGCTCAGGAAAGAGGCAAGACTTAACCCACGAGCGGCGGCGCGTATGCTGCTAAAATGCGACGCCTATTTCACTAATTTTTTTTTTCTCTTCGAAATTTCCTTATCAGATTATTTTCATAAGAATAGTAATGTTTTATATACCATTGGAATCGCCAGAAAATGGCGATTATACGGCAATAAAAAAAATATATTTTTTGCAAAGAGAACATATATATATTGTGAAATGTAAAGGAAATTTTTTTTTATCTTTTTTCATTTTCAACTTTCTGTCGACCAAACACTTATACACGTCATGAATGAACAAGAGCTAAATTTATCTTAGAAGTTGGAGAAAAAAAAAAAAAAATTCAGGCATATATAACTTGTAGCTCAACAGGTATTAGACATTTAACGAAACCATCTCACACCGAGTTTCAAAAGAGAATCGTCCTCTTGCAATTAGTTGTTACAGCACTATCAACATTTCTATTACTAAGTGCCCTAATGAAAGTATATAAAACTTTACTAACCTTATTTACATATATACACTATGTACATGTTTTCATCCTCTACTCATCTTCAGACTTCCGCTTTGGACGCCCCTTGGCACGGAAGTAATGCTGCAGTTGGTGCCAGCATCCCTCGTGAATGCCAACATTGCATCCTGGGCACCAGTGCTTTGAACGCTTTGGGCAAACTGCACATAGTCTCAGTTTTGTGCCATCCAATCTTGCATATTTATGCTCTGGACCAAGCACTGATACGGTACGACGACCAGGTGAAAGGCTTGATTGACGGCTACCACCAGAAGCAGGAGATGTCGCACCTGAGAGTGAGCGGCTAGTAGATGGAGATGCTGGAATGAGAGGATAAAATCTTTCTTCGTTGCAGCACAAGCATGCAACAATCAAACGAAGGAATTCGCTTCTTTTCACTGGCTTATCAGTATTTTGCTGATACATTATATATGCATCCAAAACAGCGATATCCAGCAAGTTGAGAAGATTTTTTCCAGTACCGTCTTGATGGTCTTTGCGCAGCATACTGGTATAGCTTTTGTCACTGAGATCTACTCCTCCCATACCGATGTTGTAGTCATTTATCACTTTTGGCTTTACCATTTCCCTGTGTCTTTTTTGCAAAGTTATGTTTTCTGCATGAGCATAGGAGGACAGCAGATACACAGGCTTCCGAGTAGCTTTTTCTTTGAACCCACACGTAAGAAGCTGACCTTTTCTCACATATAAAGGCTCTCCAACTTTCATTTTTTCTTTCTTCAAGATTTGTGGCAGTCCCTTCGAGTTTATACGAATAGTGCCTGTCAGTGATGTTTTGTTCACAAGCAATGCTTCAAGCTAATGGCACCTTTGTATAAAAATTGTCCGTCACCAAATGATAACCTTTATTCAAGAGCCGACTCTTTTCCATGATACTCATAACAACTGTATGAGACAATCCCTTTTCTGAACCGGAAGCATAGAAATCCCTGCCTGAGTACAAGTCAATATGAAAAACATAACCAGTATCTGCTTCACATAGCTCAAATTTCTTTATTCCGTACCTACTGTGGCGTTTATTTGGCATATACTGAATATACATAAATCTGTTTCGCATGCCAATCATACTTTCATCAATAGACACGGTCTCCTTTGGCTTGTAGTGTTTCTTGAATAATTCATTACAAGAATCCAAAATGGGCGTATTTTATGCCATGGATCAAAGTTTGATCACCTCGAGGTTTTACTTTTGAACTGTCACTAACATGGAAAAATCTACTAATAAGGAGAAAATCATCGCGTGACATTGTCTCTGGAAAAAAGGTATACTGGTTTCCCGACAGGTAGACCAATACTCTCTTTCATCCTTTACACGAATGAGTCCCATCAACAAATTCAATCCTAAATATTTTTTTATTTTGTCCTCGGTCACAGGGTTCCAGCGACAAATCGGCTGCGCTTGTGAGAAGCAATCCATTCAGTTTTGGTTGCAAGTACATCAGCTGCATATTTGTTCGTTTGTTTTACAATATTATCAATGACATTGTCAGTCAGGAACAAATAAAGGTATTGAATGGGCTGGGAATTTCTTGGAGGCACACTAATTGGTCCTGTATGTCTTTCTGTAAAACTAATTTTGTGCCGGAACTAATGTCTTCCGGCGGGTAGGCTCGTGTCCAGACGGATGCATGATCATAATCACCGATATCAGTATCACTATCACTTTCAACTTCATATTCCTCACTTACGCTATCACTTTCAGAACCCTGACTTATGTCAAAATCATTGTCACTAAGTGACCAATCACTATCACTTCTTTCATTCGCCATTATTATGTAATTATATCAATAAATCACATAAAAGTAAATTTCACGGCCGCCGTCATGCAAAAGAAAAAACCGCGAAACTGACCAAAAGTTCGCAAAAGCGTATTATCATCTCATTTAAATAATAGAGGCATTGTGGCAATACTGTTTCTTATCTGTGTTCTGAATGGTTTACTTACCCTTATGACATCATAAAACCCCGCCTCCAACACCACCTGTTCTTGCCCGTGATTTGAAATTAAAGCATCGCTGAAATCGACGATCGCATTTTAGTAGCACATAAAGCGTCGATTTTAGTGATGCGCCGCCGTTCTTAGGTTAAGGGCCTGTCCTATGAGTAGCTCGCAGTCTTCAGGAAGGAAAGCCACTTCCCCAAAGATATTAATTCTACTGTGTTGGGTTGTGGTCACCCTCAAACAGACAGCCGGGGTTTTTTTTTTGTCATACACTCGTCTACAGTTCATAAATTACCATCTTCCTACCTCAACTAGTGGAAGGGTTCCCCATTCGAACAGGTGCCAGGGATGCCTGTCAAGCCAACCATCCATCCACCATTTTACACGGACTTGTAACGCCACTTCAGGGTATCTTGTCACCTGTTCTAGCCGGGTAAGTGGATATTTTTGCTGAGTTGCTAGAGGTTGAATATTGCAGCTACTCCAGACGATTTGTTATGGATGAGCTAGCAGTGCAGAAGTGGTGCTGTATTGAAAGGCATTGCCTTTGGCCTGTGCATTATAGGCACATGTAAATGAATAATGAGTGGCCATGCAGAGAATTGTTCAGAAATGGAAAAGGCACTCTGAACTAGTCAATGTATGCAAAATAAGGAAGTGACCCTGCCTAGGCTACAATTGTAAAGCAAAATGGTTCTGAATAACTACTGTAAGTATGTGGCACTCCACGGGATTGGCATGCAGGTGCAGATGGTATAAAACTTGCTGCTCATCTACACACAAGGTGCAAATGGCATAGGCTAAATACATAAAAATATAAATAACTGCGCTAGGCACTAGCTGTGGTGTACATGAACCACAACTACATAGACTAAGGCCCTGTCCACACTACCGGGCATGCCCGTCGGGCACTTCCAGCTGTTTATATTTTCTCTCGCTTCTGAAGCAGTGTTACCAGACAATCGCATCGTTGTGGCTCCATACTCAGTCGGTCAGTATAGTGGAACGGTTATGGGAACAGTGTTTGCCCGTCGGTGAGTGTCCGCTAGTGTGGACAGGGCCTAATAAAGGCACTAGGCACTATCTATGGTGTACATGAAGCACAACTACTAAAGGATTCAGACAAGTGTATATTTTATAACCCTACCTAATTTTTGTAAGTATTATTTATTACCTACATTCAGTAGTTCTGGTACTTATCAGAGTAAAAGTGTTTCCTATGCCAGAGCCACCAAAATCACAGGTAAGGGTTTTAAACACAATAGTGACATTAACCTGTGACGTCATGAGGCTCCACCTACTGTGGAGAGAAGTTTACTTATGGGGAAAATGTCTCTTCACTGTGGCTCTGCCAATTTGCCAATGGCATATTCACTAAATGATATTAGTACCCAAGACCAAGAGAGACAAGTTGGGTACCTGCTCATTACGGCAGTTCACCTGCTGATGCAATAAGTAGGTAGACAAAGCTCCGCCTACATGGGGGATTTTGGGGGGAAGTGAGCAAACCTCCTCTTTCTCTTGGCCTTGTTAGTACCCATCCTAGGCTTCAGCGATACCAATGGTGGTGTGCAGAATATGTCATCGTCCCCTTGATTGCATTATCATTCTCAATAATTTCATTATTATTATTATTATTATTATTATTATTATTATTATTATTAGAGGTTTCCTCGCAACTTCCACAGCAGTTGTTGGGACTAAGTTGTTGGCTTGGAATACTTCAATTTTTTTTATATTCGTATTGTTTCTACTTTATAAATAATTCAGTGTATGTAATTCATCCACATAATGAACCAGTCTTTAACTCATTTGTCAGATCTACATCTAGTCAGGGCAGGAATACGAAAAGACAATCCACTGTTTCACATCAGGTTTCGACACTATAGCCTTCTATTTGCAGCAAGTCAGGAGCAGTCACTAGAAGTAGAATTCAAATGAAAAGGAATGATAAAATGGACTAACTTCCAAATCAAGCAGTAAAATGGATCATGCGTTACAAAATAAAAATATAGCATGCATTAATAGCAAAATAACACTTTAATCAACGCAAATGTGTACAAAATCTTGGAAATTCCGAACACTACAACGCGCTACAATTCACTAACCTGAGAAGCGCAGATTTTAAGTGCTTCTTATCACTCATGACTGGAATCTCAGCTCGGGTTTTTACATATTTGATTTATGTACGTTTTTTTCTTGGGGAATTTCTATGATTACCGATCCTGGCAAGGTCGCCGGTGTTACTCGCCAGCCTTGGCCAAGCAACAGAAAGTTACAAAATGGTTATAGTAATACAAAAAACTGAGAGAAAATGGAAAGAAGATGATTACTAACCTTCAGTACCCCTTTTAGTCAAGTTGCAGCAAGGCATAATTATACTCGGTTAACGAATAATTACATTTACTAAACAATTAACAACAATAATTTACAAATTAATACTAGGGGCTCACGTGAATAATAATTAATTAGCTGCAATTTTAAAGATTCAGCAATGCTGTAAAGGACGAAATTCCTTGTCGCATATGGATGGGTCCACACGACAAATGGGAGGTTGAGGTAAGATTCTCCTGTGTCACTCACGATAAAGGCATCCCTCTGGAAGAGAGAAATATCGAATTAACTACGGGACTGGTGATAATTGAAGCCCTAAACCATGCAATTGAAATGATGAGGATTCATTATCAACATGCCCACACTTGGCACAGCCAATCGAAACTCACTCATATCGTCCTGTTCACAAATTGGAATTAGACTAGCATGCAAATGATAGGTGGCAGGCTGAGAAAAGGATCGACTAGGGGAACAAAAAGAGGGTTTACTGATGAATGGAGAGAGAGAAATATACATGGGAACACGGGACATACTTGGAGGGGTTTGTTAAAAGTCAAGAAATATATCAGTAGGAGAAAAAACAGGCTACCAAAATGCTCAAGTTCGTCCGAGGCTTACCGTAGGAATCCAAAGCCGTTATCCAGTTATCCTAAATTAGGACAACACATGGAGCAAGGGTTTGCAGTCCTGTGAAGTGTGCAAACTGGAAATTGTACGTCTGTTCGCTAGTAAGGCCAATAGCCATCTGAGATCGAATTCTGGCACGCCCAGGTGATGCTGAGGCAGGAGTGCTTCAGGGTCCAATATAGCCGCCGCATCAGATGGGGGTTCCAATCTTTGTAGTGGCTTTCCCATGGCAACCTGGAAAACATGAGACATTTCACAGCAGAGGAGAAAATATAAGAGGGAAAAAATAGGAGTATGCCATATGGGCAGCAATATGCACTTCGTTTGCATGGGGGTGGCCATTTTATTTTATATATATATAATATATATATATATCTTCTTCTTTCTTTTTAACTGCACATATATATATATATATATATATATATATATATATATATATATATATATATATATATATATATATATATATATATATATATATATATATATATATATATATATATATATATATATATATATATATATATATATATATATATATATATATATATATATACACAGAATCTATTGGTCACTTTTTACCAGATATGGATGTAATTATAGTAACCACAATGCCCTATTTTCTTGAATTCTTCACACTTATTGGATACGCATGCTACGGACGTCAGAATTCCTTCATGTTCTTGCATTCGGATATCATGCTTTGTAGTTTTGTAGTGACAAGTGTATCCGAAAAGTGTGAAGAATTCGAAAAGCTAAGAGGACATTGGGGATATTACAATTATATATATATATATATATATATATATATATATATATATATATATATATATATATATATATATATATATAATTTTTTTATTTTACCTGCTTAGAAAAATTCAGCTATCTCTTCCTGAGCTTGCAACTGTAGATAATAAAAAAATTCCATTGTTATTGTTGCTACTCTGGTAAATGATTTTTAACCTTTTCCGTTTAGTTTCGAAAATATCTATTTCAGCATCATGTATTTATTTTTGTTCTTACAACGATTGAAAGAATGTCTTTTTCTCAATTCACTTTCTCCGAGCAAGTTTTCGTTATAGTCTGTCAAACGCTAAGATCGGTAGGGTGGGCCCAGTAAGGAATCCTCGTTTTCAGCTTCTCATTGTTAAGATGAAATCATTTCGTCATGAGCTTGACATACCCTACGTAAGCGAAAGTTTTCGTAAGTATATCAGTGAGTTTTAACTAGCATTAAAAACCCATTTCATTTGACTGGATATTGTCGTTGGAAACCGATTTGTTTTTATAAAAACAAAGAGATGTGGCTTAATTTCTTACCTGTTTCCGCGACACGTGGTCGGCATAGGGTATTTAGAAGGTCAGCGATCACTTCACTGGCTTAATGTGAAATCAGCCATGTATTTGAAGAAAATCACGCTGAAGCTCCCATTGTGATAGGACAGTATGGAAAATCAAAGCAGAAACAATACAGTAAATGACAGGTCTCTGGCAAAACGAAAGCAAAGAATTAACTTTAAGGGAAAGATTTCAATAGCTACTGTAAATAGGTCTACTGCGTTGCATTTTCTAGGAGGCTTCTCCCTCGCGATCGTAGTGTTTGACAAGCTGTAGGTTTTTTCATCTCTTGTTATTTATCTTTAGTCAAGATGTTATTTCATTATAAATTTTTGTTGCATTGCTGTAAATCCATAACCTCATGTTTATAGATTTTAAGAAATCTATTTTTCCCTTACTTATCCTAGTCACTTTTCCTTCCTTCCGCTTTTGAAGAGATTTTGGGGAGAGACTTACCGTCCTTACGTCATGTATCCTTTGATGACGTCACAGGAGGTGTTTATTTCTCAGACGCTTGTGACACCAGAGCCAGATTTAATTCCTTGCGGTGGTATTTTTGAACTACGGCTATCTTGTTTGTTTATGTTTGGGGGGCGAGATGGCTGCTTTTAAGTGGATATTTTTCCTCCATCGCCCCTCCTCTCTCTCTCTCTCTCTCTCTCTCTCTCTCTCTCTCTCTCTCTCTCTAAGTTGGGAACGAGGGCTGAAAGGTGTAAATGTATGATACATCTTGAGACTTACTCCCTAGTGACGAAAAATGGAGTCCACCTGAGAGAATTAGTCTCCCCGTCATTTTGTTATTCGTGGGGATGCGTCACACTTTATTGCTCTTCCCGTCTTTCCTTCCTCTGCGTTTTACGAAAAGATAAATACATACTGTCGCCATCCTTTTCCCACTGGGTTTTTCCTAGGTTTCACGTTTTAAGGGTTAATTTATGAGGAAAGCAGCTGAGCATTACACATGCATTTCCTATTTTTAGCAGTGCATCTAGAAGAAAACAAGGCGTCATTCGTTGCCCTTCGTATCCATTTACTTTTAGTGAGAGATCAGACTTATGTGCAATAGAATGGTTCATATCCTTCATACTGCTTCCTAAACCTCCTCAGGAGCTGCAACAGTAGGATGTCAAAATGCCTGTGTACGTCAGTTTCCATTCTCATTTTATCACTAATTTAATTCACTAAAGTTAATGGAAGTGCTATTTCTTGAAGTGAATGTGGCCACGTCGAAGGATTGCTTATAACAGCCAAACTACGAATGAGAATAGGCTTACTTTAGCTTAAGGATCTTTGCTTAATCTGAGCGAAATTGAATAGACCCATTCGCACTTCCAAGGGATGACGTAGATAGGGGGTTGGAGATAAAAAAAAAAAAAAGTGTGTGAGACAGTCCCTTCCGTCTGTTTTTTTTTTTTTTTAGCTCTCTTTTTTTTGTGTGCTTCGGATTAGATTCGAAGAAAATGCCCAACAACATTACTCAAATTACGCTGGTGTTCATTGGGAAGTTGTGTAAAGGATTTAGCCTTTACATCTTTCATATGTGTATATTGCAAGTATTATCTATCGCATAGTACATTCGTAACATAATTATTTTTAAGGACATATATTATATTTTTTATGGTGCTTTTCGGTGAAATTAAATCTGGGTAAATTGCCTTATGGAGTGTGTGCCC
>NC_089783.1:23566624-23619124 GCF_040412425.1 Macrobrachium rosenbergii | reverse complement strand
CGTATGCTGCAAATTAGGACTTTTAATTTCTTACGAAGTCTTTTACTCCTGCTGAAGATCCTAAAGGAAGGGAAACTCGATACGTCCTAAATATAGAGGAGAAGAAGAATGCGGTCTCGAGCAACCGCAGCTGTCGCAAATGGCGTTGGCTTCGAATGTTGCAAAATGAAAAGTTGTTGCCGCACATCATACATTTACATACATCCACGCTTTCATATTAGGCTCCCATGTATGATGACTTACCGCAGATGTGCAAGGAACCTCTTCCTTCCTTCCTCCTCCCCTCCTCCTCCTCCTCCTCCTCCTCCTCCTCCTCCTCCTCCTCCTCCTCCTCCTCCTCCTCCTCCTCCTCCTCCTCCTCCCTCCCTCACCACATGCCTTCTTACCCTCCTCCTCTCCTCTCTTTCTCTCTCTTTCCCTTCTCCCTTAAGGCCACGTTGATCATTTTTATCGTTTTTCTCATTAAGGGGTCGCCGACGCATTTGGGAAAAGGGTCCCCGTCCGGAGGGAGGGAGGTAGGGAGGGAGGGAAGGCGGAGGAGAGAAGGCGGTGGTGTTTTGGCGGGACCGTTCCCTGCGATGATGTGTATAAGACGGCGGGGTTGTTTTTAGTTCGATATATCGGGATATTTACGGTGGTTGGGTATTTGGGTACGTCATAGTTTGTCAATGAGGGCATCTAAATGCATCAATGACTGATAATTAGCGCCCCAAGGCTGTAGATAGGCAAATAATATCCAACTTTTTTGAGAGAATTATTCATCAGTCCTTGAAAAAATGAGGTGCCATTATTTATGCCTAAGACAAAGCAAAAAATTTTTCCAGTGATTTCGTGAGATTACTCCGGTGAAGTCTTATCAGTTCCTTTCGACTTTTTTTGCTTTAGTTTTTCCTTTGGTAAAATATTTGCCATCGGTAAAGTTGCGATTTTTTGTCTCAGTTTCAGAACTCACTTGTAGATAAAGCCAGATGTAGATGTTAAGTGGCCCTTATACGGGCTGCTTGACTAACCAAGTAGACATAAAGATGTAAAGATATATCGATCGTTGATTTCTGATGGGAGACTCTGGGTGGTCCGACTTCAAGATTAACTTTAAACATCACTTCCACTCTCTCTCTCTCTCTCTCTCTCTCTCTCTCTCTCTCTCTCTCTCTCTCTCTCTCTCTCTGATAGAAATCCTAGCACGGTAATAGTAATTATCAAAATGATCGTCACGGGTTCAAACTTTAGATATATAAAATAAAGATATAAAAGGTTAGCACCTTATATATTTACTTATTCAGTAGAATACGTCATTGTTTGCGGTTAAGATTTTTGTTTAGGAACCCCCTCCTCCCTGAAATAAAAGTTTTACCTGAGCAACATGCCAGCTTCAGGAATGTGCATGAAACTGATTTTGGAATTGTAGTTCTTGATTTAAGAGATGGATATAAAAAAATATATATTTGCTCTTTGGAATAAAAATGCGTTTTCAAAATGTTGAAAATTACCATTTTATTTCTTTTATGTAGGGTGACAGTCTGAAACCAGATAGTAAGTACTACTGTATCGTGTTGTGTTACGATCATTCCATCTCTTCTTAGTTTTTGAATAACGTTTCTGAGCATAGAAATTTAGTATAATAAATGAATTGTGATTGCAAATATTATTTCTGTTTGTCAGTTTGTCGCATGAAGATGGACCTCATTCTTGTTTATGTAAGAATGGCAAATATTAGATTTTGTACTGCATATGAAATAACAAATAAATACCCTCATCTCTATCTTAGCATAAATGTGTCGAAGCTGTTATTGGCGTACTTGTCGTTGTCTATTCTTAATGGAAGGCTGTTCATGATTTGCAAATACGGGTGCTTTTTTCGTCTCGCATCATTGATGTCAGTATTTCGGAGAATGTGCTTAGTGTTCTCAGAACTAGGAGTTCTGTTTTACTATTTGAATAAGTTTCCATGAGGGTTTGTAACCTGGTTGCGTATTGGAAGGGGTTCTTGGGGCATTTTTCGGTATCGGCAGTTTAGGTTTTTTTTTTTTTTATATAAATTCAGGTTTCTCAGTACTTATATTACAACCTAAACTGTTTATAACATTTTTCAAAACCTTTTGGGTGCGTGTGTATGTGTGTGCGCGCGCGCTAGTGTATACAGACGTGTGTGTTTGCGTATCATACATCTTTAACAATTTGTTAAACATTTGCATATTTGATAATATGTTAAACATTTGTTAGAACCTTTTCCCCCCATTCAGCATATTTTGATTAGCGATTTGCCTCGAAAGTACCTGGGTCACTTTTTTTTTTGCGGTTTTAGCTGGTTTTTCTTGGTAATAATTACAAAATACGCATCATGTTAATGTCTTTCAGCGTGATTTATTTTTCCATTAGCTGTCAGAGTGTACATCTGTATGTATTGCGCAGTTGTCTTTCACCTTCTTCAAAAGGCTTTCTGTGGAACGTTTTTGCTCATGACTGAGATCGAGGTATTCACATTACATCCACTTACAAGTTTGTTATAGTAATATCACAATGAATATTTGCGTCCTATCTTTAATTATGCCGTCTAAAATTTCGTTGGCACTTGCTGTAAAAAAAAAAAAGCTGTATTCGCATTACGTTAATTTTTACTTCTAAATTTACTTGGCTTGTTTTACGCAAATTTCGCCCGTGTTGAGAGTTGTCATTGTTGCAAGAATATCTTTTTTAGGATGAAATCCTCATTTTTTCGTCTTTCTCATTACTCCCATCAAGGGTCGGCTACCATTCCCCTCGCTTTTCTTGGCAATACATTCTCTCTCTCTCTCTCTCTCTCTCTCTCTCTCTCTCTCTCTCTCTCTCTCTCTCTCTCTCTCTCTCTCTCTCTCTCTCTCTCTCTCATATGCATATTTATATATTTCACCCTCCTGATCAGAATTTTGTTAAGTTAATCCGTTTACTTGACATGTTTATTTCACTTTGTGTTCTTCCATTCCTGCAAATTTTATTCATATGCGTTCCCCAACATCTATATTTTGGTATCTTTGTCCTTTTTCACAAAAGATTGTCGAGTATTAATTTCCATTTTTACAATAAATTCCATTCTCAGCCATTTTTCTCGCAACCAAGCATTAGTTAACTGATTTTTTCTTTCACCCGTGGGTAGTAGGGTTGGTGCAAGGAACCATTTTTTTTGTTTAATGTTCATTTATTTAATTTTTATCGATATCATAAGGGCTATTTATTTTATATAGCTGTTTTTTTATCTTTAGAATTATTTACTCTTTTTCAAAGTATTACAAATTTGTGTCTAATTTCAAGTTAGAGGACTTCTACTTATCTCACGCTTATGCCGTTATATCTTAATTATTAGGGAATGTGGGTTATTCCACTACACTTTATTTCTTGCTGTTCGAGACAAACGCTGCCTCTCCCTGATTTCTTCAAGTTTCATTCGCAAACTATTCGTGCACGAGCTAGCATCACTTTTACATAGAGTAGTAGTTTGACTTCTTAGTGCTTCTTTGTAATTTGGTGTTTGTAGTTTAATTACTGTGAACTGTATCAAACTTAGACAGCATGATTTTATCCTGCTAATTTTTTTAATATATTTCAAACTGCTGTGTTATGCCAGTAAGGAACTGTCATCTTTTACGAACTGTAAAACAATATGTTTTCAAAACATGCATGTATATGTATAAAACGGGCTGTTGCAGCTGTGGTAGCTGGCTGATGTTGGGATAGTAAAGGATGAGGTTCACACTTGGGCTACCGCCATCAGTCGACCCAGCCGTAAATGAGAACCAGCGACAGTAAGGAGTCAGTAAATGGGCATGCGGCTAACGGCCTCACCTCTAAAAGTTTTGTTGAGAACCGGAACCTCTCTGGCGCCAGCCTCTCCAAAAGGTGACAAGGTGTATCGGTGATAAATAAGAAATAAGGGCCCGTACCGTTAAAGCTCATTGTACGTCTGTTTATCTAGCAGGTAAATTATGCACCTGATTGTTAGTCGACTGTTGAGTTGCTGCTGAGGAGTTGGAAATGACAGGAGGCAGGCAATCTTATCGTTAGTAACTGATGAGGAGTGCCACCGTCTTGAAGGAGAAAAGGTGTGTTAAAACACTTGGCTTGCAATTGCGAGGTCCATTGCTCAATACCATCTTACTGCCCATCAATTGACCCAGCTATGAAGTGGCACTAGTCTCACTAAGCAAAGAAAAAGACATGCGGAGAACCCGAAGGTTCTATTCTTCTGGTGGCGCTTCCTATAAGGAAAAAGGCTCATGGTGAAAAGAAATTAAAAGTAATTGCTTGTTTGGTGGCACTCAGTCACACGTAAACAGGATTCATGCTCGAGGGATAACTGACAAGAAGTTCCTTACTAAGTTGGAGCAAAATCTTGCTCATTTATGTAAGAAGGTCACCAATTGAAGGCCATTTATTGATCTGGTGAATTGATTCCGCATGTTACTGATTCCATGCCTCATGTGTCCATTGGGTTTCACTACAGCCGTATGCTTTCCTCAGAATTTAACCTAGTAAAAGTTGCACAGTACTTGGTCTCGTAAAGACTTAGAGAACATTTGTTTTTTCGTATAAGTTATTCCATCCATGTACATCCTTGCTTTGGAAACCTTGACATTCTTGGCCTTTTGTATAGTGGGCTGGTTAAACTTGTTAATGATAAATAATATTAATGATAACAATCCAAGGGAATGGAAACATAATTCTGTAACGTTCTTTCAGCAACAGTCTTATTTCTTCATTGTGTATTATCATCAAAGACTCCTAAATGATTAAGTTGCCACATTTTGAATTGTCTTGAATCTATCCAAATCTCCAGTTACAAGATGCCTTTCCTCGTATTTCTAGAATTTCGCTTTCAATTTCAGTGTGTAGTAAAAGAATTTTAGAACTCAAAATCTGGGTGCCTATAACCAGAGTGCGGCACATTTTTGATGACTTGATGTCTTGATCGTCGTAATACTCTGAATAATTTAGAAAACCATTGCAGTGGTTTTTCTAGCCGCTCTGTATTGATCTGAATTTATATTACATGAGCGTTCCTGATATTTTAAAGTGCTTATCTTTGTTCAGTCTTTTCATCCTCCTCACCCAGTCTACCCCTTTTCTTGTCGTTTCTTTTGTCAGTAATTCAATATTAAAAATTTAAAATTTTCCTGTGGTTGCCTCCCAGCCATCTTGAGCAGTTATCTCACAGATTTCACACCTTTTTGTCCTTTTATCAATTACAGCTCCAGGAACTGAACCGTTAGGGGAAGTGGACACATCTTCAGTCCAGCTAAATCCTCGAGATACAGCTTTTACCTGTTTACTTGGTAATGGTTAAATCCAGCTTTTCCCAGTTGCCATCAGTCGGTCAATATGTCTTTGAGGGGAACATATGATTAAAATAGCTAAACTTACCTTTGAAATAATGTATGATTCATTTAAGCGGTAGGAATTGTTTTCGAAATCGTTCATAATTAATTTCTACTGATCTTACATGTCAACCTTCGGGTAACATTAGGTGCATTATATTCTCTTGATCAGCTTGAATAAATGGTAATTCGTCTCATTCTTGAGTGTGAGCTTTTTCTGCTGTATCATTTTAGCAGAGTATCCTCTCTTCCCCAGGTAACCACATACGAGTATAACCGAGGTTAGAAATTTCTGCATATATTAGCTCTTTATCCTTTGACCATTAACAGTCTCCATATCAGGATCTACAACATGATGGTCCCTTTCTTTTAACTTGTCAACCAAGATTGCTTAGTTGCCTCTCCTCACGCAAAAATTGATTGCAATGAGAGTAGGAATTACCAGACAATCCACCCATAATCTCCCAGTTGGATGTTCTCTCGCTTTCTCAATATAAGTAATATTTCTTCTAGTGACTTCACCCCATCTTTTAGAAAGTCATGCAAAAGAACAACTGACACCATTCGAAATGCACATATTGATCATGATTTACCATTCATAATCGACTTAAAACACCCATATGCAGAGGACACAAGAACATCCAAGCCACTTCCCTTCATTAGAGTACCAATGCATCCAAGAAATGACACAAGTGTGTGCATACCTCCTGGTATAAGAATTATTGATGTAAAGCGATTTGGGTAGAGTGCCCACCTAATATTTGTTGCCACAATATGCAGTTGCATGTCTACTGATAGATTAATTGTTTCCACCCTAAGATCCCCTAAGATTTTTTCAAAGTATGATAAAATAGTGAAAACAGTGTCTGGATGAGAAGGTGGTGCATCAGTTAGAGGTCCAAACATGTAATGAGTGGCTGAGGTCCAAACATGTAATGAGTGGCTGGTTTGGCTAATGCAGTATTATAACCTGACCACTCGCAAGGTTCATCTGCATGAAAGACAGAGTTGAGCCATTGAGCATCCAACTGTAATGCATGTTTCAAGCTTGCATCCTTTGTACATGTCAATATAGGAGAGACCATTGTGTGTGAGACCGAACTTGGATATGGCAGCAAGAGGATTAGCTTTCTTAGGTCCAGTGTAGTGTTCCATGGTAACTGAGCGACTTCCTAAATGAAGACAGTTGGCTACTGATTTACTAAGGTGTGGAATAGCCACATTTATAGCACCAGGTTTTATTCTCCCAGGTACAAGAATATGAGAAATATGTTGGAATTCCATGGCATGAGTCTCACGGCATCCATCTGGTTTACAGACAAGTAAATCATAGTTGTTGAACCAACCAAATATACGCCCTAGTCTCGTTGATAAGCATATAACTTCATGGATCTTGCTGTTATTTTCACTCACAAACTTAGTTGCTTATTTTCGAAATCGCAACACTTCCTCATAAGATGAGATAAAGCCATGTTCATTTAATAACTTTACTAAATTAGAGCTTCCAAATTTATGACGTATCTTAATAGCCAGACCCAGAGCTGTCAGGTTTGGTGTATGTGTAATGTGCTGCTGAATACACTGTGTAATGCTTACTGCTTCCTTATGTACTTCACCATTTGAAACAAGTTGAGCTCTCAGATGCAGAAGTGTTGGACTACAACTATCAACATTTTTTTTCAAAAGTGAACGCACTAAGATCATAATCATGATTCCTACCAACCTTCACCTCAGACTTCACTTCCTTACAACAGAATCCACATGCACCTTATTTACATCATCATCCTTTATTAGTTTTAATGATTTCCCAAGAAAATCTCGGAAACCAATAATAGATGTACAAACCTCAACGTGTAAAGTAACAATTTCATTTCCAAAATAACCTGCAGGTTTAGATAACATTTGTTTTTTTGACAATTTACCTTCAAAACTACAGTACATATCATACAATTTAACATTTGTAAATGTTTGAGCAGAGTTCTCATACGTATAGTTAATACATTCACTGAGAGACGAGTCAAAAACGTGGTTTATTATGCATACTACTGTTCATGTGTCGAAAACTATCAACAACACTAGTGATATTGTGCACCTGCTGCGGGGAGGTCGGACGGCGACCCTTTAATTCTGAGTTCTGCATCTCTACCCCATTGGTCATTTCTTTGTTCACAAGTCTAAGAGAACTTCCTTGAATGTTGGTTGTCCTAGTCTGCTTATTGTCTGACATTTTATGGCACACTTCCACCCGTTAGAATGCTTGGGGTCTCTGGGAAGACGTAAATCCTTGCATATCAAACAATGTTCGTTGAATTTAAACTCTGGCAACTGTAATCTACATCTACGAACTGGAGGCTCACTAGGTAATATTCCTGTATCATGACCACGTTTATGCCTCAGGCGTGCAATCATTGTCTTTGAGGTGTAAACTGAGTAGCAGCTCTTGTGACAGTCGACCTGAGCAGAATCTCCTTTTGAATTAATTTTTCCCTGTCGGATGAGGTGTAGAGTGTCATCTCAGGCTTTGCTGCTGGCGATGATTGTATGAATAACTTAAACACTGCATTTACGCCATGGTTCTTTCCCCGTACAGGGTTCAAACACACAAACACTTTCAGCCATCATGAGGTTACTGAAAAAGAAGATAGAAAAACTATCTCTGGTTAGTTTTTGGTCCTAGTTGGTGGCCATTTTAAAATAAATTCATGTTTTATGCATCTGATGATCTTAAATTCATTAAATTAGATACCTTGTGGACAAAAATTTAACAATTTATTCAAAGGTTTGGTCGACATTCTATTCCTGACGGTGTCCATGGCTGCCATTTTGGCTTTCTCCATTTTCTATGGTTTCCCCAAAGATGTCAAAATGACATCTCATGGAATCGAGGATAGGAACACCCAAACATCACGAATATGCAATAAAACTTTGTACTATAGAAATTTCTAGGTTACCCCGAGTGGCAACTCAACTAGGGTGAAAAAACCAACGAAAACAAATGACTATTTTTGTCAGCCCTACTAAACCAGATGATTATGTTTATGGAAGTGTTGAATATTAATAAATGCAACTTTGAACTCAACTTGAACGGCCACTGATTGTCACAGTTGTTGTAAACGCCCAGCCATCAACACTCTTTAATATATTAAAAGGCCAGTCTGCACTTTTCTAATTGGCAGGGCTCATATGACCAAATAAATTCAAAACACGGTGACAAAGAATGGGCCCTCAAATAAATTACAACAAACTGTGTCATCACCATAGAACGTGATAAAGCTGTTTACCTCATCATTCATTTTTCAAACAGGATAATGGCAAACGATGTGATAATGAACAATAGTAAAACCCCCCTCCCTTCATAGGAGAATGACTCTCTGAAGAAGAATAATTTGTATACCACTTCATACGCCTCACCCGTGGTTGACTTTGTGCTAAGTGGGTTTGACTACAACGTATCTTTCTAAGTTAACATTGTGCTATTTTCAGGAGGTGGCTATGGCAAATCACTTTTTGGAAGATTTTGCCATCTCCTTTCACGACAGTGCCTTGTCTCGGCCATCAGTGTCTTGGACGCCCATCAAATCATGCTTTTGGGGATGCTTTTTACCCTTAAAGTAAAACCTTCTCAGAACATTATGCAAGAGACAAGTCGACAAACACTTATTACACAAAAATCCTGGGGCATAGCAGTCACCAACAACTTGACCTGAGGGTAGCACCCACAGAACTGAAGCCTGGTGACCGCTCTTTCAGGAAAGACCGCAACAAATCAGGTCAGTTTCCCATAAGAAGATCTTCTGGTTTGCAGAAGCATAACCTTCAGGAAGTAGGACTGGCTCAGAGCAATGAACAGCTTGCCAGTCTAGGTCAATGACGTGGCAGTGTGATCATCTCTCTGCCACCACTTTAATGCCCGTCACCAACATGTAAGACCTGCCAGAACCAAGCCCTTCCCCATTACCCATTTTCGCAGAATGCTGAAACGTTTACCCGTTATTTATGAAGAAAAGCAAATAAAAGTGCCCTTCCTGGAGAAGTATTTGTGAACATATCACAAATACTCGGAATGTTATGCCCCTGAGACATAAAAATAAAAAGAAAAACTGAAAAGAAAGACAATAGAAATGGCACCAATGAGGTAATAGGTATTTTCGCACAGATTCTGTTTTCTAAATTTGAATATTGTATTGTATTTTGAGCAGGGTTGTTGGTGATCGATACTTTCCGTGTATTTCTGGCATTTGAGCTTGTATTTTCCAGATAATAAATTTATATTTGAGGTTGTTACTCTCACGACATTGAGAACTATAAATACTCCTCATCCATGGTTTCAAAAAGAGATGGAGCCTTATTTTTGTTCAGTTAAGGATATCATTTATTGTGGGCGCTTTTAGTTTTTTTGCTTATTTTAAGTAACACTTGTGTTGTGAACGTTTAAATTGTTTTTCTTGAATTTATGAACATAAGAGGTTCGAGTAATTTAAGGAACCGTGGCTGAACGTAACTGAATACGTTACTTCTTCGATTACGTCCATATAATTCGGACAGGGATTTTTTTATCATTCTTTATCACAGGAAGGGCCTCGGAGACTGGAATGCGTGTCCGTTTTCGTATTCCAGAGAATGATCATTAATTATTCCTAGGTAATGATTACTTTTAAACTTAACATAGAATAATACTCAAAATTAAAACTGAACGAACCATGCGTCCTCTTTATTCGTTTATTTATTTTTTTTTGTCAGTATGACGTGTGTAGTAACGAGCTCCCATACTTATGAAGTTTTTTCCTTGCATTTCTACTTTAATTCACATAAATCTACATTTAAACCTGTCTAAGATTTAATTAGCACCCACGGAGGAAAGGAAAAACCTAATCAGTTTATCATACGGGGAAGGAAGAGAGAGAGAGAGAGAGAGAGAGAGAGAGAGAGAGAGAGAGAGAGAGAGAGAGAGAGAGATTGCCAGGTACTAAGGTAAACCTTGATGGAGTGTAGTTTATTTATTTGAAATGTAGACAGCAGACATACAGGTATTAATATACATTCAGCTGTACCTATAAGTGGTCATTGCCTGTACATAGACCTAGAAACTTTATTATAAACTTGGAAAATGGAGGTGGATGTGTTAAACTTTGCAAATAGACTTCGAGATTATGTCCGAACCATATTACACCTTCCCAGGAACATAATGGTTGTACTCTTGGTCTGCCTGTCTGCTACTCTGTCTGTTAACAGGATTATGTGAAAACTATTGAGTGGATTTTAGTCATTCTTTTGTTCTATTCGGTTTTGTTCCAGTGATCAGTTGCTTAGATATTTAGGGGTCCGAATGTGCATTTGTTTATTTCTCCGTTTAAATATTAGTGCTATAGATCTGCACATAAAGAAAACCAAGAGGACTTAGATAACAAATGTAATTTTCTCCCTTTTGCGAATTGGCTGTGTTGCAACCTGTGATAACCTTTAGGTCCTTCCCCCAACCCTCTTTTTGAAAAAGAGAGAAAGGCTGTATCTCGTTGTTTTCTTTCCTTTTGCAGTAGTATTGTGTTTTATGTATTCATTATTATTATTTTTTTATTATTATTATTATTATTGTATTTTATATTATTATTATTATTATTATTATTATTTATAAACTTCATTTGGACATTACTCTCTGAGGTTTTAACTTACTGTAACCGCCTCTGTGATTCCATAGAACATGTGTTCATATTTTAATGCCTTCCCAGTCAGGATCGTGGGCTTCATGGTCATCTGCACGTGACAGATTGACTAAAAGATTCGTAAGATTTGTAGCGTTAATATTTGGATTCCATTTTTTACTCTTACTCAGATTTTATTGGCATTTAACTTCTAATACATTCCATGGTTTTATTCAAATCTAGAGGCAACGATAATTTAATCGCGTACAATATTATAACCATGCTTACTCTTCTGTGCGGTTGCTTACTAAAAGAAAAAGCTTTGTAATTAAAAAAAAAAAATTTTCATATCCACTGTGAGTATTTAGATACTTAGACAGCTATTAAAACCATAAATTCCCCGTTTTTCTTTTGTCATCTGTAGCACTGAACGTCGACCATTACTATTCCTGTGTTATGGGAACTTGAGCTGAGTTTTAAAATTATAGAAGAGAATAGAGAAACATTTTCCTCTACAGTTAAGGGCATTTATTTATCCCATGAATACCACTGTAAATGGGATTGCTTGGGAAGGGAATCTAACTGATTTGCTTTCGGAAGCTAATTGTAACCCTCATGTAGTTTCTAAGTAAAATAATAGGAACTTGTAGATTAGGCATTCATTTTATAATATATCTATCGGTCTATCTATCTATCTATATATATATATATATATATATATATATATATATATACACATATATATATATATGTATATATATATATATTTAATTACACACATATATATATATATATTTAATTGACGATAGAAAAATAGCAGACTTAGAATATGCAGATGATGCTGTATTAGCAAAACACCACGAGAATAAGAAAGCCTTCTTCGAAGAATACGTCCTAGATAGAGAGAGACTGGGCACAAAACAAATTTAAGAAAAACACATATGATATGATATGAACAGGGCATGCACAGGATCCTTGTTCCATCATTAGATGTACAAAGAATTAATGAGATTAATTCTTTGTAATAATTAGGAACGATACCTAGTACTGGTTATTCTGAGTTGGAATTCAAAGAAAGACTAAAAAGGCAAACAGACAATGAAGTATAATAAAACTTTAAGAAGAATATTAGAAGTTAATGGTAGGATGAAGTGAGAAATGATACCAAAAGGGAAATTACGGAAGTTTCATATGTACGTGCGATAATGAAGGGACATGGAGATAGCTTTGAACATGCCCTTTGCACAACCCCCGGAGTTCAGTAGGTATTAGTGTCAGCTGAGCTCCCGTGGGCACCCGAAGATTTTGAAGACGCAGACCTGCTTGGATGGGAACCATGAGAAAAGATGCTGGAGATGCTTGAAAATTGGTGGAAGATAAGGCACAGGAAAGACGTGAGTAGCGGAATTTTGCAGAGGCCCTTTACCTCACGCGGGTTTGGAGGCGATGATTATTGTGGCATTCATATACATAGACGCATATACCCACTTGCTGCTCACCAGTGAGCATTATCTTCAACACAGGAACAACATGACGTTCATTGACACTGTCATCCTTTGGCTACTGAAGAAAACTTCTGCAATAGTATCTCTTCCTATACTTCAGCTTGGAGCTCATCAGCAGTATGTCGATCCATCTTTCTCTCCAGCGCATGTTTTAATGCCGGTCGCCCTCCCTGCCCTTTTTCTTAAGAATTCGGGAATCTACACTGTTCACTGACCTACTGTCCTCCATTCTCTCCACAGGACCAGATAACCTCAACCACACAGATCAGTCTTTTAAGCTATGCTACACTTACCACTTTCAACCGTTTCAGCTCCTCCTATTTAGCTTAAAATTCAGCTGGAGATCATTTGCTCCAACTCATATTCTTGAATTTCATGTACTGCAGTGAAGTTTGTTGAACAGTACTTTCATGCATCTCAAATTTTGCTTCCTTCATTTCTTCTTGAATTCATTGATTCACTTCTTCATTGATAGTTACTTCAGAATACCTGTGTGAATCTACATACATTATTCCGCCATTCAAACTTGCATTCATCACTTTATCTTCCTGACTTAGCGATAGCATTCCTTTCACACATACATATATATATATATATATATATATATATATATATATATATATATATATATATATATATATATATATATACATACACACACATACATACATACTTATACATGAATATTAAATCAGTAAATGTTAAACTTTAGGTATAATAAAAAAAAAAATTGTAAAAGTTGCAAAAATGTTATGAAGTTATTTTCATTACTAAGATTTTAAAACATTGTCCTCTTTTTGTTGTTATTCCGTGGGTTTAATATGTAGACCTTGGTGCATTCTATTGCTGAATCTTTAAATTTAGTCTAAATAGCACTTCGGCTGTTGTAAACCGATTTTGTTAGGCAGTTGCGACCGCATCGCAGAACTATTTTTTCATTGCTACAGAATGCTGTTTTTGAGAGATGAAACGAGGAAAGTGTATGTTAATAAAATTCAGTACTTCAAGATATATAAATAAAGTCTCTTGACAAAAAGTCCAGAGAGGAACTGAAATAATTCGGTCAATGCTAATTGGAACGGGCCACTTCCTAGAACCTGTTTATAATTCCGCAAATGGAATGACTACCTCCTCCTTGACAGGAATGAAGTAGTTGCAGCAATTAGCCAAACCTTCCCTTCCAGACTAATTTCACCTCGAGACGTGAAAAATTAAAACAATATTAAACTTGTCACCGCCATCCATCGAAACTTATTAAACGCCTTCAGGTGTGTTTACCGTATGCGTGCTTCGTTTCTGTGTACAAGATTCGGAAGTAAAGGTAAAACCCCTGTACGATATTTTATAATCTTTGCCAAAGTATTTGGATGGCGCTCATCTTGACCTCTGATTGGTGGAGAAGGTTGTAGTCAAGTCGGGGGAAACTCGAAGTTCATTGGCCAATCACTTTCGCATGGTCCAATCACAGCTTTCAACACTTATCTATTTTAGGGGAAAGGTGTGACAGACGGGGAAGAGGCATATTAATGAAGAGAATGTATGACGTAATGTGTAACGGTAAAGATCTTCAAAAGTACACGATATAAAAACCATCACTCCTTAAACTAATTTGGCATCACTGTATAGAAAAGTTTTTTTTTTTTTTTACTGTCCACTGTAAACGCCGTCCATGTGAAGCTTACGGTGTCCTGGATTAATCAGGTTATTTATGACCTAGATAAAGGAGGGCTTGGTAAGACTATTTCAATAAGATATTTACAAACAAGACTTCTTTAATGACGCGGCAGGCGTCGTTGGAATATTGAGAGATCATATTACAGTAACCGGGGAAGTATGTGTGGGAGTTGTAGCGTTGGAGGAAAATACCAGAAGAAGAGAGATAATAGAAAAAACTGATACCAGGATATGATTTTCATCGATGCGCATTTCCCAGTCATTTATCGTACACAATACTATACTGGAATGTAAGGTTACGATAGTTGTAGTTACAATTAACCTTTGTATGGTCTAGTAATCTTGTTAGAAACTCATTTATTTGTGATATTAATTTGTGAAAATTATACACAACCTATTTCTTATACTTGTGATAGATTTTAATTGCGCTAAAATACAAGAGTAGAGGTACTGTATAAGGTACTAGCCACTATGAGACAAACAGACACACTGGTTGACTGACTGTTGCGATGTAGAGAATATAAGAATATCGTTAGTGAAGAAGAGAATAGGCACTGATAAATATGGAAAAATAACCTACTGTAGAACATCAGCGAAAAATAGAAGCAAATTAAACGCGTGCTCTTAAAGATTAAGTAGAGATAGATTACCAGGGGGGAATATGGAGAAATATTCAGATGTACGTGGAATAAAGCTAAGATGTGAAAACGGGGTCATAATAAAGAAGCTTTTGGTGAGTGTAAGATATTTAAGGCAGTGATGAGCACAGGAATAATAAGCATAGGTAGAATGACATTGACAAGTTCCATTGATGTTTAAATACTACTGAGTTAATGTTACTGAAAGAGGGGAGATTATTGGTGTTATTAACGAGTAGATGAGATAATTATAATTACTAAGACAACTGAAGACTGCTACATATTTACAGGGCTCAAGTGTATGTTTGTTATTATTATTTATTATATTTAATGTATATTCCTGCAAAAAAGCACGTATGCCATAAGAAGCATAACCTAATAGTAGCTCTTGGTGCATGATTGCGTACAAAAATATAAGTAAAATTGATGTGGTCAGAAAATTTCATAAATTCAGTGAAGGTGCCGTAGCAATGAGAACAAAATCGAGATGATGCAGTTGATGTCAAGATTATATTGAAAAGATGGAAAAAAATAGATAAAATTAGAAATTAAATTAAGAGTGCCTGCTATTTGGTACAAGGAAATGTAAAATGGTAATGATTAGAGCGTGTGTTATCACAGATGAGCTTGAAAAGGCGATATATCATAGGTAAAATCCAAGGAAAAATAAGCCACAGTCGAATACAAAGAAGTTAACTCTCAACGCTTAGTCTCCTAAGACGAATCATCGAAACGGGAAGTCATTACTTAACACGATTACATTTTATTTTTGTTTATATAATTATTTTCCTGTGATCTCCGTCATCTCCCTCCCCTAACGAACGCAGTACTAATTTCACGGTTAAATTTGTTAATGTCGATATGGAGTCAGGAATTGAATAGTTTTCTGAAGCTGGGAAATGGCCCGCGTCAACAGGGAGGATGGGGAAAATTGCTCTGAAGGAATGCCTCTCCTTTTTACTTTTTTATGCTTTTGAATTTTGCCCATATTTTGTATTTATCTTTACTTTTCCTTTTACCCTGCCTTTGGTTTTTGTTCGCCTTATTTATAGTTCTTACGCTTATTAAAGTGAGAGCACGCTATTTTATGAAGTGTGTGACGTGCTAAGCCTCCCTCCAGATATTTTACCGTTTCTGATCAGGCGATGATTTATGCGTTTTGGCATCATTTCGATCCGTTTGGTTGTTGAAATTCATTCGTTACGTTAGGAGAGTATTGCTCTACTTCGCGAAATGCTGCCAAAGAGACCCGAACTGCAAACGTGTGGTTGAAAGTTTCCGAAAGAGCAGCTTCGGTTAGATAACACATTTTGACATTCCTCATCAGAAATAGAACGTGGGAGTATGGGCCTTCCTTCCTCCTGTCATTTTTCTTAGAGGATACTTTGGTAGTGCGTGTGAGTCTCTTTACATCATAATTCACTTTTTCATTTCGATTTTCTGTGGAAAGTCTCTCTCTCTCTCTGTCTGTCTGTCTCTCTCTCTCTCTCTCTCTCTCTCTCTCTCTCTCTCTCTCTCTCTCTCTCTCTCTCTCGTACGTACAGAAATTTAGTGATTACAATAATCCCTTGGTGAAGACTTTCCCTTTAAAATAAATTTTGGTATTTTCACAGAATTGGAGATGCAGGTTACTAGAAGTGAAAAGAAAAGAAAAACCAATCTTTCAGTGCATTACATTATGTTTGTATTACTGACCATACCTGTATATTCTTGTAAGTAATATATCATATATGTATGTACAGTATATATATATATATATATATATATATATATATATATATATATATATATATATATATATATATATATATATATATATATAATCACCAGTAAGGCGTTTACCCTAAATGGTTGTGGTTTCCGAGGTGAAGTAATAGTTACCGGCTTGCTAATTCTTTAACTGCTGAATCTTAAAGCTCCTTACATTTGACGAAGCAATCACGTGGAAACATTGGGAGTAAAACAAATAAATACTCTGTGGAGACAAGGAAATATAGAAACCTGTTGACAGAACTGATGTAAAAGCGAGATGGAGGCTGTAGAGGATATATGGTGTTGAACGTAATTTTGTGAGAGCAATTAACAGCAGTTTATGAGGGGAGTGAGGTTTGCGTTAGATTATTTTACCACTAGTCATTGGCATAGCGTAAAATGGAGACATGTACCTGTTATGTCTACGTGGCTGTTTAGTAGTTTTATTGGAGTTATGAGAGACGTTGGATGAAAGGCATACGTAGGTGCAGAACTTCGATAAATGAAGTCCTTATGCAGAGTAGCTGTTCTTTGCAGATGATAGCGACTTAATTGGTGATGGTGAAGAGAGCCTGCAATCTCTGGTAATAAGAATTCATAAGTCATTTGTAGGAAAACGTCGAAAGTGAATGATAGCAAGAGTAAGGTGATGACTGCAGATGGAAGCCATGACGAGGGAAAAGTGATTTTCAGTAGGTGTTGGACCTGCCCATTCTTTCTTGAGCACTGAGAGGCATGTGAGTTCATGGGGCCACTATATTGTGTGGGAGATGACTATGTTCACCATAACAAATGGCTTGAAATAGCCTTAGAAGTAGCGTTTGAATTATTGGAAGATCATGATTAATTATCCCATTATTTGGTCAACCAAAAGTATTATCGTTGGCAATGGATACGTTGTATTATTTTGGTGAAGACAATATGTTATTATTGTACTGAACGTATATTAAGGTATGCCATATTGTACTGAACATATATTAAGGTATGCCATATGTGAAAACCTGATATCTTAAAAATTTTCTTATACAGTATACATTACATCCTGTTCCTATGTTATATTAACCCATCCATTTGGTATGCTACGACAGTTTTTCCTTGTGCATTTGGTGCACATTTTACATTTGGAGTGACAGTTGCGTTTTTTTGGTTGGTTACAATTTTCCTTTGTTTTAGTTTTTTTTACATTGGATACATATGGCGATTGGGTGCATGTTGCAGTTAGGTACATTTGGTTCAGTGGATACGTTTAGTATATTGGATAAATTATCTCCACTAAATAGGTTATATTTTATAAATTTGGTTTATTTTTTACATTTGGCAAATCCGGAGCATTTTATTTTTATTTATTGGATATATTTTATTTTTGTTCATTGGATAAATTTTGCACATTGAGTACTCTAGGTGTATTTGGCATAATTTGTTAGTGGGATTTATTTGGTACATTTGGTATATTTAACACCTTTAGCAGTTTCCCTTAACAGTGGTGGCCGCAGATTCAACCCATAATGTTGCACCATTACTTTTTTTAAATGATCTACATTTTGCTTGTTTCCTTTCCTTGTTAACTGATTTCATCCTTTCTGCAGCTTTGCAATGAATTATTCGTGGCATACATAGACAGACAAACTCCAATTGAAAGCAAGTCAGCAGTTGCATTCTCAGACTGCTGGATCAGGATTGCGGTCTTGTGGTGCACTTTCGTATCTGCATTTTGCCTCTGTGCATCAATACAGACACCATTTCAATTTTCCTCCTCCGTTTACCTTTCTCTTGCAAGCGTCACTCCCAAATTGCAGTTTTTCTCCCGCTAATTCATTATGCAAGTATTTTCATCCAATATTTTTCCTTTTTATGAAACATTTACTCAGGTTAGGTCTGACCTGTGCTTCAAAATATTATCACAAAGATGCAATCTTTGGATTGTTAAAATGTACCCTATTGAAATAAATGGAGTGTAGAATACCTAGGGACAGCGTCCGTGTTTCCTTTTTTGCTGCAGTCTGTAGAAGTCTTTAATTCAGCGTTCATTTTCTCTTGTCATCTGATGGATCATGGAGTACGATTATTCTCTCTCTCTCTCTCTCTCTCTCTCTCTCTCTCTCTCTCTCTCTCTCTCTCTCTCTCTCTCTCTCTCTGTTGTAAGTGGTACTCACTTGCCTCACTAGCAAATAGGTCCCCGGTTTGATCCCGGGCGAAGACGAAAGCTGTCTTGGTTCTTTTGCCTGAAACTTCATATTGCCTTTGTTTCTTTATGCAATGAATGAGTTATACGGTAGTCTGTCGACTGTAGTTGCCCGCAGCCAAGTATGATGAGAAGTGAGAGTTGCTATTAGATTCATGCTTTTAGTATTACCCGACCCCTGTACTGCTGCCCTTGTTTCCTCAAGGTCAGGATACTCATATCTTAGCAATATTCACCCACTACCTCGACGGTTTTTTTTTCACCCAGTTATATGTAATGTATTAACCATCACCGACTACTCCTCATTTAGGAAGAAACCTGCAAGTAATCAAGCGGACACATCTATTTGACCTTTATATCTGCACTGCTGTACTTGTTTAATGTGAAATCATATATCATATATATATATATATATATATATATATATATATATATATATATATATATATATATATATATATATATATATATATATGTATTATATATATATTGTGTTTGAGGGTATGTACGTATGTTGCGGAGTTAAACACACTGAAATATATTTTTCTCGTATTTTATTACTGTTTTATGAACCTTATGTGTTTGCTCATGTATTTGTAGAATTTTTGACGATACAGACAAATAATTACCGAACAGACTTAAAGTTTTATACTTTAAATTCATCGGTTTCCTCCCGCTCTTTTATAACCGATTTTGAGCCTCATTATATGCCACTGCTTATTATTATTGGTGTGACATGGCCTTTGTAAAATCTTTTCACGTCTCTTTCGCTTTCCTCTTTAATATTTCTCACCCATTCAGTCCTTTCTCATTCTACGTACAATGCAAATGATTTATGTCTATAACTGCAAACTGTTCTTTGTATTCAGCATTTACACTTCACTTCTGTGAATGAATATTGGCTCTGCAGCTTTTCGCACACCCCAGCCCTGGCTTCCATAGTCACCAGTCATCCTGCCGTGATACTCTCTCTTTTGCCGGAAACTTCATATTGCCTTTGTTTCTTTATGCTTCCTATTACGTGTACGAATCAGCTGTATATGTTATTCTATTACCCGCCCTCTTGGTTTTCTTTTACCCTCATAGTTACTTTTGTTCACCTTTGCTTTCAAATTCCTCCTTGTACAAACACTCAAATTCTTTTACAAGTTAATGCAGTTTGTCTCTGTAATCCTCATTCAACATAATTTCATCTGCAAATATCTTTTACAAGTTAATGCAGTTTGTCTCTGTAATCCTCATTCAACATCATTTCATCTGCAAACATCTTTTACAAGTTAATGCAGTTTGTCTCTGTAATCCTCATTCAACATCATTTCATCTGCAAACATCTTTTACAAGTTAATGCAGTTTGTCTCTGTAATCCTTATTCAACATTATTTCATCTGCAGACATCATCTGTTCCATACCTCATTACCGACTATTCTGACTATGCATATCTCAATCTATAAAGATAATAAATAGCCAAGGAGACAGAACACACCCTTGTCTCAGACCCACTTTTGCTTTCCATGTAGAAATTAAAAGAACACTCAACAAATTATCTTCATCAAAATGTATCTTCAGTATTTTCACAGTGCATCTCTATCAATTCCAGCTAAAGCTTTCATCAGGTCATGTTGGCCACATACAGCTTAGCTGTTCTTAATAAACTGGCTATGCAGCGTAAGTGTAGCGAAATTGTGTCATCCAATTTTTAGGGGGTTATTTCCTTCCACCAAGGGACTCCTTTCAAACCCTTTGCATACGATGTATTAGTATCTCAAGCCCTTAATACATATGACAAATATAAACGAATATATATAAGGTTTTGTAAGATTCGAGTAACGTACAGTGGAGTTGAAAATCTTGCCAAATCCTTTGGAGTATAATTTTTCATGTTTTCACTTTATATCCCTCTAACAAGCCACCGACACTGGATATTGAGAAAGCGAATGAAAGATAGGAGGTTCCTAAACTCTCTTATATGACTTTTTTATCGTAATTTTGAAGGCAAAATTAGGCAGGTGAATAATGAATTAGCACTGATATTCTGCTGAGATGCTTTAGGAACAGATTGTGCTGAGAGCCCGTGATATTATCTCGTGTTCCAGAATGAGTGTTCACGACATATAAGGAGTAATTGAAGTTAGTCTAGATAGGTAGTTATGGTGTCAGTTACCTATGTCAAAAAGGATGAGATTTTACAATATTTCAACGCACGTCTTCAATTACACACTGGCATACACACAAGCAAGGCATAGACACACATTCAGGCATAGATATATATTATATATATATATATATATATATATATATATATATATATATATATATATATATATATATATATATATATATATATATATATATATATATATATATATATATTATATATAGAGTTATGATGCAAGTCAGGACCTTGTTAAAGGACTCGCAAGCATAATAAATCATATGTTAAAAGGGGAAGTTTGGAGGTCACCAGTTGGCACTAAGTACTGGCAGTCATGTATTTACAAAGTACTTAAGTACAATGATAAACAAAGGGAGCACAACGGAGGACAAATGAATTAGTTAATGAATATGTAACTTTATTCTTCATTTAAACCGCTGATTACTGGGGCCTCGGAGAGCTTCACATGGAGTTGGATAGTTCGTGGAGGTGTTCAGCAAAATACTTTTCGCTCCCTGAAAGGGAAAATGATGACAATTAATAATTAGCTAACTTGCACGGGATCCCTGATCCACTTAACCAATCAGTTAAGTCACACAATTACTCATACAGATTATTTATGCCAGTTAACGACACGATGAAGTCGCGTGGTCAAATCTCTAATATTTAATTATAATAAGTGCAGCATTTATACAACAGTATTACGATCTCGCCTCTCGAGATTGACAGGTTCTTAAAAAAAAAAAACGAGCAGTTGGGCTGTAATGACTGATGAGAGGTGACAAACAAAAGAGGGAGGAGCAGAACAAAACCAAAAAGTTATCTTAATATTAATTCATTTACAAAAATTTAAAAGTGAGTCAGGTCCAGGAGAGAAAAAACTTAAAATGACCAAATCAGTCAAGAAAAACACATGAGACAACAACATAAAATTCACATAATTAAACAATTCAAAAGAATCATAAGACACAGGCAGCATAAAACCATAAACAACAATAGTTACAATAAATAATAAACAAGCAGCATAAAGGAATAAATCAAGAACTGTAAAACCAACACTGCAGGACAACCAAACAGAGCCGACAAGGCAGCCATCAAGTCCTCAGAAACAGTTCTCCAAGACTGGACTCCCACGACAGTCGATATGACGTCCTGGACCTGACTGGCGAAGTCTGACATCATCCACTATACATCAACTCGCCAGCAAGAAAAACAAATACAAAAAGGAGGCAACAACCCACTAAGAGAACAATCGGCAAACAATTGTTCCTAACACCAACCCACCTGACAGAAAAAAAATTTACAATAAATTTTTTTTTTTTTGCAAACAAAATACTCTCCCCGATGCTGCCACACCCCCACCAGCCAAAACAGAGCCAATCCTGGCAAGGTCGTCAATATTGCGATTTCGCCTCTTGAGATCGACAGGTTCTTAAAAAAAAAACGAGCAGTTGGGCTGCAATGACTGACGAGAGGTGACAGACAAAAGAGGGAGGAGCAGAACAAAATCAAAAAGTTATCTTAATATTAATTTATTTACAAAAATTTAAAGGTGAGTCAGATCCAGGAGAGAAAAAACTTAAAATGACCAAATCAATAAACAAAAACACATGAGACAGCAACATAAAATTCACATAATTAAACAATTCAAAAGAATCATAAGACACAGGCATCATAAAATCATAAACAACAATAGTTACAATAAATAATAAACAAGCAGCATAAAGGAATAAATCAAGAAGTGTAAAACCAACACTGCAGGACAACTAAACAGAGCCGACACGGCAACCATTAAATCCTCAGAAACAGTTCTCCAAGACTGGACTCCCACGACAGAGTCGATATGACAACCATCGCGTCCAAAAGAATGCTCTCTTCTCCAAGACTGGACTCTCATGACAGTCGATACAACAACCATCATGTCCAAAAGAATGCTCTCCGCTTCTCTGCTGCCGTGACCTGCTGCTGTCCTGGACCTGACTGGTGAAGTCTGACACCATCCACCATACGTCAACTCGCCAGCAAGAAAAACAAATACAAAAAGGAGGCAACAACCCACTAAGGGAACAATCGGCAAACGATTGTTCCTAACAAACAGATATAGCTTAAGCACTATCGAATGGAGATTAACACACTGTCACAGGGTGAGGAGATTAAGACTAGGAGCGAACAGTGCCACGCAGTCAGGCCCTTCCGCGGATAGGATAAAATGAATTGAGGTTGGGCAGGTAGGATCTTTCTACAAGGATAAAAGGGAAGGAAGGGATGTTATCAAGGGGAAGATGGAAGGATAGGTAAGAATATGAGGTTCTCATGCAGGCACCTTACCTTGAGAGGAGAGACTTAGTCACCTCCAGACAGAGGACTGGACTTGGCATGTCCATCCTATAGGGTGTTCCTGGCATGGAGGATGCCACCCATTCCTTCGACCATCTACCCCCCAGGTCCTTCAAGCAGCCCGAAACTTCTTGTAGGGTGCCTCACTGGTCATCAGCTCGCGATCCCCTTGTTTTTAGGCCTATACTTGCGTCACAGTCCCGCATTTGGGCAGTGCCAAATTGCGCTGTTGTCTTGCAGAGGCGTCTGGAAATGAGAAACCTCAAGAGGAGTATTCTGGTATAGGATGAGTGGATACAAGGTGGCTCTCTGGGTAGGGTAGGGTCTCCAATGCTTGTAACATTTAAAAAAAAAAAAAACCCTGCTAGGAGGAGTTTCTTTTAAGGCAGAAATGGTGGAATGACCAGTGACAAGTGACAAATATATATATATATATATATATATATATATATATATATATATATATATATATATATATATATATAGATAGATAGATAGATAGATAGATAGATAGATAGATAGATAGATAGATAGATACGACGTACGTACATATACTATATATGTGTATATACACACACATATATATACTGTATGTGTATGTATGTATTAATGTAGGTATATATACATACATTACATATGTATGTACGTATATATATAAAAGAGAGAGAGAGGGAGAGTGTGTGCGTTAGAAACATCGCAGAAGTAATATAAATTGTAACACCATTCTTCAGTTTTTCCTATTCGCTACCTCCCACTCTCTTGAAAATAGCGATGAAAAGTAGCCCCAAATATGCACAATTAGCCTGATATCTAATCTCCCTGACTTTGGTTGAACACTGCCTAAAAACGCCCGAGATTGCGTCATAATGTAAACATTTCTCTTCACCGTGTCCCAGGTTTTCAGCAGAAACGCTTTCACGCGCGTCCAAAAATCACCTTTTTCTCTTCTTCTCACTCTCACACCCACCTTTCGGCACGCTCTGCGCATTAGATATTCGCTGCTGATTGGTCCCCGAAGAAGATACAGCCAATCAAAAACCGAGAAATTGAAGCTGCTGTGTCTCGGCATCGCTCATTTTTATCGGAATGAGAAGAAGCGCCGAGTTGAATCCATTTTACCCTGTCAGGTAAGCCTAAACAAGGGGGTTCTCCCTCATCACAACTTTCGATTTTTTCTTAACGCCATTAAATCAGAAAAAGCGAGATGTTTCCCAAATACTGAAGCATTTGGATAACAACTTCGGACTCTTTTGACATCGCGAGAGAGTTTAGACCTCTAAATAAGTGAGTGAGTGGAAACCAGTTATGTCTTTTTAATTTCATTTGGAAAAGAATATTCATTTGTTTTGAAAATGGATCTAATCCTGATGAATTTAGAGATTGGAAATTTTATCGCCTTGTCTTGATGGAGGAAGATTTCCTGTAGCCATAGTGATAATAACAGTTTCAGGAGTAATATGTTTATAGTATTACTTTTATACCATAGTTATTATTATTTACCTGAATGTCTTCCTAAGAAACCATGTTGAGAAATGTTATCGTGGGGTATTGTAGCAAGGGAAACGCAAAGATGCGAGAACATGAAAGGGGCAGAAAGAAACAAGATACATAGGTAGTAGAAAGGGGAAGAGAACCGGGGAATGGGAGTGATTAGGGTTGTGTTTGAGGCAGGGGTTGGGGAGGGAGGGAGGGAGGGAAGGAGTGAGGAAGAGGAATGCCATTGGGTCAGTACAGACATCTGTCAACTCAGTATTTGATGGATTGCATTCTTTTCATTTGACATACCATCTTGCTACTACGACCTCTCTCTCTCTCTCTCTCTCTCTCTCTCTCTCTCTCTCTCTCTCTCTCTCTCACGCACACACGTGTACATAAACACCTACATTATATATATATATATTATGTATATATATATTATTTATATATATATATATATATATATTTATATATATATATATATATATATATATATATATATATATATATATATATATATATATATATATATATATATACACACTTATTTATACATCAGCTGGAGCCACAGGAAAAGCTCGAAAAGAAACGACAGAGTGCCATGTACTTTCGTGTAATTAACATCTTCGGGGCACTGAGAAGATGTGTTAATTACACGATAGTACTTGGCACTCTTTCGCTTCTTTTCAAGCTTTTCCTGTGGCTTCATCTGATAAACAAATCACGTGCATATTTTTTAGATATTTAGTGCTACTTATATACATTATGTATTATTCAATTTAAATAGTTTTTAATTAACTTTTTATTGTTATCACATCATTTACTAACCAGTGGAACTGGTAGCATATATATATATATACATATATATATATATATATATATATATATATATATATATATATATATATATATATATATGTATGTGTATATGTGTGTATATGCATATATAGTATATATATATATATATACATATTAGTATATATATATTATATATATAAATATATATATACATACTATACATACACATACATTATATGAAATTCATGTGTGTTTGTGTTTGCAAAGATAATATTGGAAATATAATTTTTTATTTCTTCCCTGCATTAATTTTGTAGTGCCTCGAAATTCTCCTTAGCTTTTGTAGTTAGTGTTCTTCAAAATATATAAGTATATACTTAGTGTCCCATGTTTTCAGTTTAACCACAAATCCATGCTTGTATTAGGATCTTGTTCCGAAAACATGTAGTTTATCAGAGAGACAAAGTTTTAAGATTATTTAGGTTTTTATGATAAAATATGGAAAGAAATTTTCCTCTTACTGAATATATATGCACAACTCTTTCACTGTATGTTAATATTTTATCTTGCTATTAAAGCATTCGTTAAATATACATTGGCTGATTCATTCGTAATTCATGCTTGTTATATTTAATTACAAATGTGGATTATAATTTTTAACCAAGAATGATTGAAATCATGAAGAAAGATAGATAGATGGGTATACAGATTTATTTGACGTGTTTGTGTATTATTATATATATATATATATATATATATATATATATATATATATATATATATATATATATATAATATATATAATATATATAAATAGAATAATTTACTGACTGTTTACTACTTTTGATTTTCTTAAAAAGGGAACTCCAAATTTCAATCTCAATATTTCCTTTCAATTACCTTAATATAGTAACCTCTCTCTCTCTCTCTCTCTCTCTCTCTCTCTCTCTCTCTCTCTCTCTCTCTCTCTCTCTCTCTCTCTCTCTCCACGTACCGATACACACATCCGAGAGTTTTTGGTAACTTGGCAAAAAGTTTAGTTTATATCTTGAGGTGGTTTTGGGTGTAAATCAGTCGTTGCAATCTATTTACACCATAGAAGCTTCCCGAAATCCTACGTAAACGAAGTGTACAGAATACATTTCATGTGTTTAGGTATTCTAGTTTTTAACCTTTTTTTCGGTTCTTAATAACAGTAATCATTTCACAGATGACGCAAATTTCCTTTCCTGAGTGGTTGCTTGTGTCCGGGGTAAAATGAAGAATGCAGTTCAGGATTAAAGACTCACTATTATCATCCACGTAATATAGTTATCAGTTCAGTAGCTTTTATAATAAATTTTTCGAGTGATCAATTGATTGGAAACCTGGAGCACTAAAGTCGTACTTGCATGAGAAACTCATTTGACTTTTGGGTCACTTTTCCTATCTACTGCGCTGAATGACCTTTTTGGTCGCAGTGCTTGGCACAACTCAGAATACCGTATATGCATCCAACCGTTCATGTCCATTTGTTTGATGCTCTGTGATGTTGCTTGTGTTGTGTGTACGTAGCATCTCCATGATAGTTTCAAAGGAAATGATCGTTGATAGGGATATTGCTCCTTAGTCTCAGTACACATATGTACTTTGCACTGAGATCACATAATGTCCGTTATGGTTCCTTTTTCACTATAATTTTTTATAATTAAATGTTTGTCAACTGTTTGCAAACCAGTGAAACCAGCCTTCCAGTCATGATGATGCATAACTATTGCTCTTGTTTCTGTTGTGATGAATGAGGAGTGCTCCTTGGAGGGGCATGACCTCTTAAAACGCTTCTATGGAAGTTTAGTAACCTCCAACAGCTTTCCTTTTTTTTATTTACCTCTCAGGTTTTCAGAACCTGTTTTATGTTATAATCACATGCAATTGTCAGTAAATTACAACGTTTTTAGCACCAAAATTTGTGAAATTTACATGGTTGTATTTCTCGAGATTTATCAGTTACATTCTTTTTGAGATATCCTTGATACTGGTGAATGTCCGTGAAGGAGTCCTTATAATCAGAATACTATTTTAGTACTTATTATTATCCAAACAAGTGGTGGTTAGGAATTTTTATTGTATAAATTGTTTCCCTGTCTGGTTTTGATAATGCATAACCCTCGTAAACGGAAGGTGGCACTCATACAAATGTCTTCACATTTCTTAATCCCTCCGTCTGTCGCAGTGACATTTCAAGGTGCAGCCAGTTATAAAGGGCCACGTGAAAGTGAAGCTATTATGAAACCGCTGAAAAATGTGATCAGCATAAATCATGTTTCTCCTCTGTTTCACCATTATTTTCCCCTAGGAGCTGCAGAGCATGACAGCCCCGCAAGTGTAGAAGTGTGCCCTGCAAACAAGAGACATGTCGGCATGTTTAACAATAAGAGAGCTTCTCGGGACTTCATACCTGTGCTGTGTATTGTTGTGTGTCACCCTTCTCCTGCCCCCTTGTCTCCCCGTGCCAAGTCAGATCTTCAAAATGCTTGAGACGCTCATCACACATTGTAACGATTCAGATGGTATCATTCTCGTTTCCTTCTGAATTATGGCACCTTCCATTTGAAAACTCTGCTTTCAAAACGTGTCATTGTCTGTATGTAGAGTAAATATAGAAGCATAGGCCTCGTTCTCATTTTTTATCCATATGTATACATGTTCTTGTTTGCGTGCTTTTGCTTGTCTCATTATACAAGATGCTCAGAATTTTAGATCAGTTGTGAATTTGTTTAAAAAAAAATATATATATAAGTTATATTACTGAGTTGAAATGTTGTTCATACCGTAAGAAAAACGAGTTGAAGTTCTTAACATGCATTTACTGAGTTGAAACCTATTACAAAAACGAGTTGGTTCTTATCATTTATTGCCATCTTACAAGAATGGAATGAATATATATGGAATGAATATATATATATATATATATATATATATATATATATATATATATATATATATATATATATATATATATATATATACACACATTAGTGTAGTGCCTTTGATTGGGTTTTTCTTGTAATAAGTTACAAGATATAAGATTTCAGAGGTAGTCATCTTACATGGCATTAACCTATTGAGAATGACTCGATCGCATGTATGTTGACATACAGATCCTATGCTCTCGAAAGCACACGTGAGTTGAAGTATTTAATTACAAGACTCGGTTTTTGGTGGGATTTCTTGAAATATAGTCTAATGAAAAAGTGTTAATAAAATATTTTTAGAGCTTCGAAAGCTTTTGGCACCGTGCTGACTCACGTAATGCTTAATGGTACGTGAAGATGTACTTAATTATTTTGTTTACTCCGTTTCTTTTTTTTTTTCCTTTTTGGTACCGAGGAAATTCTCTCTCTCTCTCTCTCTCTCTCTCTCTCTCTCTCTCTCTCTCTCTCTCTCTCTCTCTCTCTGCGCTTTGTATGTAATTATCTCATTATTAGCTTTAGACAGTTTTACGACAAATTTCATCTCTTAGAAACTTCACTTTCTTTTGTATTAATTTTCATATCTTTTTCATATTTCATTTTTACTGCCGGATTCTAAAGCAGGGACTCAGAGATCGTTTCGGTAGTGGAATTTTGCGATTGCCATGGCTCAGTCATCCCTGAAAGACGCCTGGTACACAGGCAGAAGGTATGTTGCATATGCAGAATGTCACAATGGCCTCTTTCATTGATTGTTGCCGAAAGTCTTCGGGTGCGACCTTGACGTGTTTACTCGTGACGTGATCCACGGCTATAAGACCTTAACCCTTGACGAAATTCATCTTAAAGAATCTATTTGGTCACTTCAAGTGCCGTTTCACTGATTTTGTACCGCACTTTTTCGGTCATTTTCTTTTTATTCATCTTGTTATCCGGTAATGGTTGTATGCTTTAACTGCTGTAGGAGTTTTCTTTTTTGTTTTATTTCCCTTTGGTAATCATAATGTGTAATTGTTTATAGAATGTTTTTAATGACTTGTAATTCCTTAAAAATTACTTTTATAGCAGTTTTATACTTTTATTTGCCTTGAAGAAAGTTAGTTGACCTTAAGGATGAGCTTTATAATCTTACCTGTTTCTTTATTTACCTTGAGAGAAAGTTGGGACCACTCTTTTTTTGAAGTGACGTCATTTCATTTTTAGTGAAGATATTTGATTTAGTCATTTGTTTTTTTTTGACAGCTGGATTCATTTAAATCTTACGTCTGTTTCTGACAGCAGTCATTTATTTTTCATTCATACATGTTTTTCTTGACAACGTCATTTATTTTTAATGATTGGATTGTCATATTTGTTTATTCTTTTTGGCATATGTCATTTATTTTTTTTGATTGTCAGCTGCTGATCGTCATTTATTTTTAATGATTGGATCGTCATATTTGTTTTTCTTTTTGACAGCTGGATCGTCATTTATTTTTAATGATTGGATCGTCATATTTGCTTTTCTTTTTGACAGCTGGATCGTCATTTATTTTTAATGATTGGATCGTCATATTTGTTATTCTTTTTGACAGCTGGATCGTCATTTATTTTTAATGATTGGGTTGTCATATTTGTTTTTCTTTTTGACAGCTGGATCGTCATGTGTTTTCAGACAGCTAAATTGTCACATGTACACTTTAGACAACTGAATCGTCACATGTGTGCGTTTTGACAGCTGGATCGTGTATTTTTGACCGCAGAATCGTCTTATATGTATTTTTGATAGCTGAATATTCATTATGTATGTTCAGACATCAGAATAGTCATATGTTTTTTTTAGACAGCTGAATTGTCATATGTGTATTTTTGACAGTTGAATCATCATGTGTGCATGTTTGACAGCTGAATCATTATACATGTATTTTTGAAAGCTGAATAGTCATATGTGTGTTTAGACAGCAGAATTATCATATGTGTGCTTTTGACATCTGAATCATTACGCATGTATTTTTGACAGCTGAATCGTCATGAGTGTATTTTTGAGAGCTTAATTGCCATATGTGTGTTTAGACAGTTGAATTGTCGTACGTGTGTTTTCACAGCTGATTACCTGTATATGTGTTTTTGACAGCTGAATCGTCATATATGTGTTTTTGACAGCTAAATCGTCATATATGTGTTTTTGACAGCTAAATCGTCATATATCTGTTTTTGACAGCTGAATTGCCATATGTGCAATTTTGACAGCTGAATCGTCCTATGCCTGTTTTCACATCTGGATCTCTGTATGTGTATTTTTAATAGCTGGGTCGTTTAATTGCGTATTTTATATAGCTGGATCGCCATATGTGTATTTTGACACTAAGTGAGAGTGAGTTCATTTTCAATGCCTACACTGAATAGTCACAAATTTTATTTGTCTTTTCTCAGTACGTTACTTGATAAGGTGATGGACGTTTTGAAATTTAACCGTGGCTGCTAAAAGTTGCCTAGGATTGGGTCTGAAGTATACATTTTTTTTCTGAATATTTCTTAAACATTTAATCGTCATTAGCTGAGTTTCTTTAGAATTCTTCACTAGGTAATTTTTTGATACGTCTTAGTCAATATTGTGTAGACAAGTTATTTAGCGATTACATCATTATTTACGTTTGTCGTGCGGCCAGAGTTTTTCCATATATCCAGTTTGTTATTCCTTATGGCAGTTATTTTTTTCTGTAAGGCTACGTAGAGTTTTTTAAACGAAAAGAAGTATATACAAATAAACAAATGTAACAAAGTGTCAAATCTTTTCAACTCGTCCGCTTTTGGCAGTGGGGTAATGATATCCCATGTTTGTTTGAAGTTTATACCCCTGAAGTTCCCTTTATGTGCCATCACATAATTACCAAGCTGTTATTGCCCATTTATTGGAGATGTATTTGCTGATTATACTATAATTTAATTAACCTTTGAGGACTGAGAAAACATAATGGAAGAAAAACTAAAGAAACTCCTTATCCTTGGTCGTAGTAATAAAAAGCCCTTTGATTCTTGTTGTCAGATGATGTCCTAAGAATCAGCCATCCTGTAAAGTTACAAGAATCTTCACTGTCTAATTCTTAGTTAGCTTGTAGGATTTAATTTGCTGAGGGGTATAAATTGAATATGTATTAGCATACGGCACAGACATATAAAAGTAAAGATTTTGGTATAAAGTATCGTACTGCGAAAAGAACAATCAGTCAGGGATGTGGTTTGGTTTTGAGATAAAAGCATATATGTCGTTTAAGAATGTTTATGAAATTTTGCAACTTGTTGAGGATTTTTGGCTGCTTCAGATTTTGCAGTGAATGTGAGGATGCAGTTTTAATGCTTTGGGTCGTGAAGTCAAACGGGAAAACCTCGAGAGAAATAATCTGTTACATCCATTTCAGCTCATCCTGAAGAGGGAGGAATTAGCAAATGAAGGTGCAGCCAGTGGATATCAAGTTAATCCCAAATTTCTGGGGAAAGATAAATTTAAGCGCAGCCGGTCCACGCTAGCCATGCCAAGGGATAGCGTTAGGCGAAGCATCACATCAGACATGAGAGTACTTTCCTCTCCACACCATATGTCTTAATAGTCACACTTTCGGGTAAATATATCAGTCATGCCTTCCGTAAACACGGATACACCAATATTCGTGCATCCCTCCCAAAACATTCCCTGAATATGTGCCGCTGCCTTGAGTATTCAAAACAAGATTTATTTATAAACCATTTAAAGCAGAGAGAGAGAGAGAGAGAGAGAGAGAGAGAGAGAGAGAGAGACTGCAGTAGGGACGACGGAAATCATCCATAGCGCCTTCCATAGCTCATAAATAGATGCATTTTTGCCGTTTCGGCTGCCTACCTCTAGAGGACTCTGTCCTAAAAATGTGTCGTTTTTCATTCTTCCGCTTCTCGACGCTAGATGGCTCTGATCGCTTTTTTATCGTCGACTTCGGGATCCGTTACGGGTAAGTGAGGAATCCGAGATGGTTTGGCAACACGAATTTTAGAGTTTCGAGTGCGGTTGAATGGGGAATTTATGAATGGTAGTGGTGTTTATAACACCTTAGGAATGCTGTTGCGCAGTTGGGATGCTCTTGTTATCTTTTTTCTTTAAAGAACTCGTAAGGAAGTGACTTGCTTACACCTCCGGAAGATGAATGAGCAATATGTAACCCAAAACAGACTTTGGGCTTTTTACAGAAGTATGCTGTTATTTTGTACAATTACTTCTAACATATTACTTGTAGGCGTTATAGATATTTGCATTTGTGGAAATTAGGTGATAGACGATGCGAACTTAATCATCGGACGTTGATGTTTTCTTTCTTTTTTGCTTTCAAATATGAAAGGAGAGGATCGAATTCAGCCCTAGTGTTAGGTGGGATATCTCAATTCAAAGTAGACAAACATCTGTGTAGATAGACCCATTTTTTTCTGGAGAACCAACTTCTTAAATGCATTTTAAGAAAAATATGCATTTCGGAGAAACTGAGTAACCAGTTTTTCTAATGAAAACAAATGTTGTTAAGTACAACTCAGGAAGGAATGAAAAGTAGTCGTTTATGCTAATTAAAGATAAATGAAGCGAAGGGATGAATAAATTCTAGCACATTTTCTTTGCACATGTAGTAAGAGAATAATGCTACTTTTCCAAAAAAATTTGCATCCATTTCCTCTTGAAAAATGTATTGGTACTGTACACGATACTGAAAATAGTTTCGTAATCTGTAGATTTTTGTTGGCAAGGAGTGTTCTGTTTTCTGAAGTAAGGTAGTATTTGTCAAAAAAAATCATATAATTTACCCATACGGTATGTCATTGAAAGAGGAAGGTTTTCTAATTATTTTGTATTTATATTTGTCAATGAATTCAGGCCCAGAGGAAACTATTTTTAACATTATTTATTGATTTTTTTGTGAATTCCGGTAATAATTACAGTTGTAATTACATGAAAAAGCAGGCTGTGACCCGTTGTTGTTAAAATACTACCTGTCACCTAATTGTTGTTTAAAATACTTGCCGGGAATCACCTAATTCAGAAGTTTTTAATATATTTACGAAACTCGATTCACTATACCTTGAGAATAACTTACACCCAAGAGGATGTATAAATGTTATTGTGTTTCTTGATGGCCAGGTGGTCAAAGTCACTGTCAATTGGTGATTCTAAACCAAAGACTACGGTTCGAATCCTGGCCGGCAGAGAAATACTAATGTATTATAATTTCCCTTGGATGTGAATTTGATATGAAATGATATTTGTGCCTAAATATTTTTGGATATAAAGTCTTGAGGACACAAGTGACAGTGCGTAATTATATATATATGTATATATATATATATATATATATATATATATATATATATATATATATATATATATATATATATATGTGTGTGTGTGTGTGTGTGTGTGTGTGTGTGTGTGTGTGTGTGTGAGTGTTTGTGTAGGTTTGCGCGCTTGTGTTAGTGTATGTATAATCGCCTATATGTTTCCTAACAGTCAACATGCCTACAGTATTCAAGTACATACGGTGACGTTTCATGTAATAATGGCTTACATCCAGTAGACTAGTGCATATTTGTTTAAATTAGTTTTTGTGCTTTTCTTTTATTAGTTAACTTAAGAGTACTTGTATATAAACTTGGCAACTTCGCTGTTGTAGGTTGCGCACTTGATCATACACAGCAGCAAAAATGTGTTACTGGTGGTGTTTCATGTGCTCATAACCATTTCTTGCTAAAGGGTCCGTTGTTTTAAGTCCTGATAGATTGTCGGTGTAAGAAACTGTACTTCGTCAACTTCCATAAAGTTGTTCAGCAGGGCAACGCACCATCGCTTTCAGTGCCTGCTTCATCGTCTTTGCAGAGAGGCAGCCCTGCAGTTTGTGTTGAGGTGCCAACATGTCGCATTGCATATTACCAATTTTCTTTCAAGAGGACCTGCAGCATTACTTTGAAGCACCGTAAAACGCCGATACTTTAGTTTTTTCTGACTGCTATTAGGGTTCCGTTTTTGGTGGATATTAATTTGTGTATCTTTATTTATTTGGCACTTTGCATATCATTAACATCGCTGTTTTCTTTTTCACATGAGGCATTCTGTTCTGTTGAGTGGAGATTTATTTTGCTAAGGCCTTTCCATATGAATATTAGAATATTTGAATAATATATCCAACTGTACAAAAATATTCTATATATAAAATGCATTGCATATCCACGTTTATTAACATTGCTAGTAAACTGGTAATCAACAAGAGGCAACACAAAGTAACATTTGTTAAAAGTTTAAGGATACTTTAAAATTACTTTAATATCGCTGTTGGTTTTTATGGACTAGTACACTGTATATATACAGTATAAATATGTATTATATATATATATATATATATATATATATGTATATATATATATATAATATGTATTATATATATATATATATATATATATATATATATATATATATATATATATATATATATATATATATATATATATATATATATATATTTATATATAAACACACACCAAGTATAGAAAAATCGAATAAACTGCTGTCTGAATTAAACAGGTAGTTTTTTCATGTTAGCAGAGATTTCATAACAGTAATTTTGCGAATGATTTCAAATAACTTGTTTGAAATTATTGTAGCATATCGCATATTGGTAAAAATACAACTTATAAATTATTGATAACATGCTCTCTGGAGGAAGGAAATTCAGTTGCACGAAACAGTAAGTTTTCGAAGAGCGAATTACACTCGCTCAAACAGGTCGTGTGGCGATGCGAGGACCAAGTTCTTTCTCGTGGTTTGTTGAGAATATCTGCCGAAGCCAGTGATTCCTCTTCTGCAAAATGAGAAAGGGAAAAGTAACTGCTGAGGGGAAATGGCCTAGTAAATGGGATTCATTACATTAATAAGGGTACCGCGGCCTCACAGCTCGAATGAAACTGATTTCCTTGAGCTAATAAAATTGATGTTTATGAAAAGAGCACAGTGTCTTTGGCTCAAATAGAAACTAACTTCGCATAAACTGAGCTTCAGAGAAAGGTGAACATATAGTGTTCTTGTATTTTCACTCTTATTTTCATTTTTTCTTTTTATTCCATTCCTGAACTTCCGTCACTGTAACCTTTTCAGCTAAAAAACTAGATTCAAGAACAAGTAAATTTAGTATCGGCACTGATTGCCGAACATAAAGCTGTCTTCGCAGTGCTGCTAAGGAGCATTTTTTTTTTTTTTTATTCTGAAAACAGAATTTGGTTGTGATCATAACACTTCATATTCTGTACAGTTAAGTTAGTGGAGCTTCATGCTGTCGGACTGGAGATGTTTAATTTTTCGTAAAAAAAAAAAAAAACTGTTTTGTCTCTGTGTAACATTGGTTTCGTATGTAAAGAATTTCAAGTGTCGTTTAAATTCGGAGGAATTATGTATATCTGCATTGTGCTCCGGAACCTTATTTGAGTGCGGATATATATCATAATGATACCGATTAACTGTTTTTTCAAGCTCTCTTTCTGTATGCTACTAGAATCGGATGATTTTTTTTAACAAAATCTGTAGGTTAATTGGTAATTTACATTCGAGGAAATTGTTTTCTTGAATACAGCCTTTATTTTTTTCCCCTGGGGGAATTTTGGGAACATGGAATGTTGGAAGGACATAGGCATTACTCACAGTAATTCACGAGTTCCCGTTCTCTCTCTCTCTCTCTCTCTCTCTCTCTCTCTCTCTCTCTCTCTCTCTCCTCCATGATTGGTGCCATTTGCTGGCCCGATCTTCCCCATCATACCCCTTTCTCCCTTTTCTAACCCCCTAAACCCACCTCTAAGGCACACGTGAGGTTGTAAATAATAAACTCTGATGGTTTATGTTAATTATGTGGCGAAATTTGACTACAAATCTACACTGGTAGAGGTTTATGCGTTGAGCGACAAGGTAGGGAGAGAGAGAGAGAGAGAGAGAGAGAGAGAGAGAGAGAGAGAGAGAGAGAGAGAGAGAGAGAGAGAGAGAGAGAGATCGTTTAGAAAAAGGATGGCGATGAAAATGATGGAAGAATGATAACTATGATGTGAAGGAAATCAGCGAGATTGGTACAGTTGGCTTATTTCCTTCTCTGGGCAACAGACAAATAAATTTCTTTGAATGCTTTGATAATGAATAGAAGGTTTGGATCAATCTGATGTAAGACGTGTCGGCGAAATGAAAGTAATAGTTTGCTTTTAAGCTTCGGAAACTAATGGGAAGTGCGCTTCATGAAGACCAGTGTTCTGGCAGTTGTTTTGCTTGTTCTTTCGTTTGAGAGAAAGAGGGCAGAGTTAGGATGATGCATAAGCCTCTCACTTAGAAAGCATCCGTATCTACATGAGGTACAGTGATTAAAAGAAGGGTTCGGAAGATAATCACATCCAGAAGATCAGATTTTTTAGGAATAGTCAATGAAATAGAGATCAAGTGAGGTAATATTTGTGCTGAATCAGTAGGAGATGAAGGACATAACAAGAGTGGAAATATTTTCCTGACAAATGGCAGTTGGACACATCCTATACCGCGGTAGGATTTGAGTCCTAGTCCAGATCAGGCAGAGTCAGTAACAAGTAATCTAATAAGTAGTTTTCTTTCTTAGCTTTTCGGGCCTTTACGATCTGCTGTCTTCAAAGAAGCGTGTTGGGGACTTCCGTCACTCTGGCTGTCTCTCCGTACCCATCACCCCCCCTTCTTATGGCATCCTCCACTCAGAGGGCCGGCCTAGGTATGATGGATGGGTAGGGATGGCGGACATTAAATTTAGAGAGGGGAACAGTAGGCCGAGCCACTTTTTCTTTTTCTTTTGGGGCTTTATCGTCCGCAGAACCCGCTAACCTTCTGGGTCACGTGGTATTGTTTACTCGGCCATTTCGGTTTCCCAATAGTTGTCGGCGTTCGAATACTGCTAGTCTAGTGATCCTGATTCAGTGTTCTTAAGTCCATTTTTTTATCGTCCGAACTTTTTGTATGTTTTTCTGTTCGAAGATCACAGTTTGCTGTAACGAGGTCACTGTTTATTACATGTCTGGGTCACGCCCATTCTCAACCCGCGCCAGCCTTTTTCCAAGATGCGACTGCGCCCGTGACATTTCGGACAACCCTGACGAGTTTATGGAGACAAGCATATGATTCCCTCACGCCCATGCGTCTCTAAGCCAACATTTTCATCATCTTCACCTTCTCCCCCGCTCACCCACACACCGCCCTTCGAGATTCATGTACATCGCCCCCTCCCACCTTCCCCCAATACACATGCCCAGGCACACCCATGCACCTTTATAGCCACAAGAACATATCCTTAGTACCTATCATAATACAGAGCATTTCATTATAAGCAAAATTAACACTGTAAATCAGAGCGAGAGGCATCGTCGCTCGCTGAAGCGAAAATTTAATTTCGCTTCGGAAGAGAAGAAAAAGTAGACACGAAGGCCATCTCTTATGATGTAATGTGATTGGTAGACGATATTTTAGATGTGGAAAAATTTACGTGAACCGAGGGGTAGGGTTGTTTTGTGCTTTGATTAATAAGCAGTAATTTTTACTTGCGAAGAAATGCTCAGTGCTGCTGAAGGAAACTACTGCCTATGACACTAGATCTGACTGAGAACGCACTAGATCGGACAGGCAAGTTACGTTAATTTTATTTGGATATATGAACCTGGCTATGCGAAGTAATTAAAAGTACATGTACATGAGAGAGAGAGAGAGAGAGAGAGAGAGAGAGAGAGATTCTCAGTAAATTTAAACTCTCCGCTTAATAGAGTTCAGTAAAATTAAACACTCCGATTAATAGAGTAAAGCTGAATTCTTTATTTGAAATCATACCCAGCTGTCTTCCGTATTTGATCTTGTGGTGTTTAACGGATGTTGATGAGGATGTCATTTTTGACCAGTTACATAAGGTCCTGAGAAATGTTCTGTCTAGTTGGATGTTGCTTGGTGAAGTTGTTAGGTATTTGTTGTGCTAATGAACGGTGATGTTATAAATGATCAGTGATGTTACCCATTCTGGGTGAGCACTGCTACCGTTTTGCTAAAGCGGAGGAATATCTTTAAAAAGGGGAACGTGCTCTGAAGTGTAAAGTATAAATAAAAGTAATAAAGGTATCAGAACGATCATACAAGAAGGCGATGAGGCGTTGGAAAAGAAGGGCGTTGATATCCAGGAAACGCGAGAATACCTTTAAGACAGGGGTGAACGCCTGCAGTGAGTGTAGGCGGGTTTGGCGAGATGTTGATGAACCCTTTGTTTAGGTGTAATGTTGTGGAAATCTTATTTTATATGCTTGCTTTTATATTTATATTTAGTTAGAGAGAGAGAAAGAAATAATTGATAATTCACTTGTTATACGACCAGCTTGATCTTTTTATTGGGTAATTTTTTTGAGTGAGGCTCAAGTTGTATTTAGTAATGGGTCATTCTTGTTTCGTATCCCTATAGAAAATTATGTATATATAAGAAGTAAAACCTCCCTGTTTATTTTTTAACAACTTCTCATTAGTGTCTTCACCTTCTTATTAACGTATGGAGCATTTTAAATTTATTTGAAAAGTGATAATTGCTGTGGGACAACTGCCTTGATTTAGTTTGTTGAATTTTTCAAACTTTCATGGCTTCACCAGATACATAGGTATTGATGTATCTGTGTAAGATACACACCTGTTTAAATGATTCTCGTGGATTTGTAACCATTTTCGCTGTGTAGACATGTGTGTTTCTTTTTGAACGTACTTGAGGATCGTGCTCATGCTTCTCGTAGATCAGAGGAGAATTTCCTAGTTGCAGAGTTACGGCTCATGACCATACTTGTACGCCCCTCAGCTACTGTAGGTCACAGCTCGAGCTTCTTTGAATATAGCTACGTCTTTATAGTTGCGTTGTTCCTGATAGTATTTAATGAATAAGAAATGTACATTCTCTGAATGTATATTCACTGCAGTATATTTTTTTTGTTTTGTTTTCAAGTCTGATTGTTTATTTTATCAACCAGTTGTACACTTCTTACAACGATTTCCAATATTCACTCGAGCTTGTCCCTTCATTTACGTGTCTTATTAGTTTTTGCCTGTTTCCTCCCCACATTTTCCTGAGCCCTCTTTGCTTTGTCAAGTCTTCTCCTCCTGTTGAGGGCGTGCTGCCGCTGCCTTTGTCATGTGTCATTTGCTTGTGTCAGTGCTTATTGACATCATAGTTATCATGGTTGGACTTGTTTGCTTTGTGTTATCTTCTTATGATCATAATTCATACGAAAGGTTAATAGATTGCGATGGTGACTGCTTTTGTTGAAGCCGTGATGATAATGACAAATGGGATTCAAATGTCGTTACAGGAGCAGAAACGAAGCTTTAGAGTTTAGTTAAACTAATGTTATATATATATATATATATATATATATATATATATATATATATATATATATATATATATATATATATATATATATATATATATATATATATATATATATATATATATATATATATATATATATATATATAGAGAGAGAGAGAGAGAGAGAGAGAGAGAGAGAGAGAGAGTCAAGTTCAGATATAGTTCAAATGTCCATAACAGAGAAGAACAAGCTTATAAATATCTGTTACCAACGTAATGCACTGAAATTTAGATTTAAAAAGAAACAAGTAAAAAATGCGCCGAAGTTTCTTCGGCACAATCGAGTTTTCTGTACAGCGTATAATTCTGTTTGAAACTCTCAGCCACGGCCCATGAAACTTTCATCCAAGGCCCGTGGTGGCCTATGTTGTTGACACCCATAGCGGTGCCAGACGCACAATCATGGCTAACTTTAACCTTAAATAAAATAAAAGCTAATAAGGCTAGAGGGCTGCAATTTTGTATGTTTGATAATTGGAGGGTGGATGATCAACATACCAGTTTGCAGCCTCTAGCCTCAGTAGTTTTTAAGACCTGGGGACGGACGGACAGACAAAAAGCATCTCAATAGTTGTCTTTTACAGAAAACTAAAAGACAAGGCCTTGTTGTCCTCTGTTGTTTTTCGAGATTATATTTTAACACGTCGCCAACTTGTACACATACGAAGAGAATTCCCTTAATTTATTTAGTAGAAGACCATCCGATCAGATGATGATTTTATTAGATTTTCATTATCCGTTATCAGAAGCCTTTCATGAATCGGTAATGTTGCTCTTGGTTCTAGCTTGGTTACGATTAGATATTTATGCTTCGGCAAATCCACTTTGGCAGAATGTGATTGTTTTGCGTCCAAAGAATGGTTTTCATATTCGTCTTATCGCTATGTTTATTTCTTCCATCTATAGGATTTGATTTTTTTTATTTTATATAAAGGAAGTGCTCCAGGTTTAGAGAAACTTGGGATGTTAAATGGGCGCCTCTAAATTATTTTGATTTAAGTTAATCATATAGTTACGGTACACGTATTCAAAACGCTAAGAATTTTTTTTTTCGTGCAAATAATTTTCTCTTGAATATAAGCGTTCTACTTACATTCAGTCGGATTTTTCTTGCGTTTTCACCACGAATTATAGTATGGTGTTTGACGGTCAGATTTCGTTGTGATTGTACGATTCTGTGGAATGGTGCTCAGGACATTTGTATGAATTTTTCGTTGTTTTTCATAACTTATTTATTTTTTCTGATATGCTTGCCTATGATTGTAAAGTTGTAGAATCAGATTAATAAGGCGAGCTTATCTTGTTTAATTTAGTCTTCTTCGTAAGTATTTCATAATTTTTCGTAAACCTCTACTTATTGGTACGCATACCTCATAATTTTATAAGGGATACATTTTTCAGTACGCTTAGCTTTAAAAGTTTACTTTTTATTTTTATTAACGTGTCTTTAAAAGTTCTTTTTTAAAATGTTTTTCGAAGGCTTTACCAAAATGCTCATCTTTACCATTTTCAAGTGAACTTTACTGATGAAAGGAAGAGAATTGCTGTTACAGAATGTCTCAGAAGAGATGATTTACTTGAGTCGACGTTCGGTCAATGATGCGTTACTCGGTAGAACTGCTGTCTTTGTGCTCACGAATTTTGAAAGAGTACTGCTATTGGAGAAGTCAGGTGAAGTTTTACAGCCAATCATTATGTTGAGAAGAGTCTTCATTAATTCCGAAAGCTAATCTTGTTTGTAGGAGACATGTGTTTTTTTTTTTTAATGAACTAAGGAGTGACTCACTCATTTTAATATCTGGGGGATTCATTGAGTGATAAATTTTAATTAGTACATCAGTGTGATCATTTTTAATGCAAACATCAGTCACAAGAAATAGATTTCGTCCTACTTTGGGTGGTAATGAGACTTCTTCCATCAGAGCAAGCACCAGCCAGCCAAGAAGGAGAAGAAGAGGAAAAAGACGTCATAACCTGGGATGTAGTCATACGGGAGGCTTGTCAGAAGGTACAGACAATTTCCGTGCCCCGCCCTCAGGCCGCTAACTGAGGGTATTGGCAGGAAAATTTAGTGGTGCCAAGGTCTTCAGGTGACACTAGCGGGCCACAGCGACATCTTTACCTCACAGAAGACTACGGAGGCAGGTTGTCCGTGAAATATACAGAGCGAGGGAGGGTGATGCGCTCTACGAGACGGGCTTCACCTACATTGGCTCTCTCTTCGACTTCGTCAACGTCTTCAGCCAATCGGTGGTGCGGTAGTGCCGGTCTTACTGTTGCCCCGAATGGAAATCTGCTGTGTACGGAGCGGTTGCTTTAGTCACCCCGGGCATTTGTAAGATTCTTTGACAACAAGACGTCTCGTGAGAGATGGTGGCACTGCATTTTAGTCCTTAGTCAGTTGGGTGGTAAAGGTGACGTTGGCTTACGAGTTATCACCTGGTCTTAGGTCCGTGTAGCCCCTCAGGTACTGGTATTTAACTGGTCGAGAAATACCTTAGATTTGAAATGCGCATTCTTTTGTCATAAGTCTTTTATACATCCCTTGGAAATTGCCACTTTGAAACGTCCTGCTCATGACCGTACTTCGATAATTTACAAGTCTGATGTAATAGAATTGTTTGTTTGGTGCTCGCATTTTGGTTATTAGAAGAGAATTGGCATCAGAGGGACATTTGTTAGGATTAATCATCACCAAGAAATCTTCATAGTGTCGAAATGGGACGTGTGCGGAGAAATAGGGCGGCGACGATAGATGTCTCTGTTTTATAGAAATTAATCAATTTTCCCTCATTCCTTCCTTACGCTAATCTGTATTTCGAAAGGAAGAGCACGTTCGCCTCGCCATTGTCGTGACTGCAATCCGGTTACAGCTACTAAGTTGTTGGTTTCAATTATGATTTACGATCGTTCGATGCAGAGAAGGGCTTAGTACAAAACTGAATCCTTTGGCGTTAATATATAGGGAGGTTCCTGGAAGATAGTTCGAGACCGGTTGTTTTGATTTTGACTTCTAAAAAGCAATAGCTTTTGTTAAGCAATTATGTTCTTGTATTAAAAATACTAAACTTCTTTGGAAGAAATTTCACGAATTGATGTGTGTCTGTCTGTATACATATATATGTATATATGTATATATATATGTATATATATATATATATATGTGTATATATATATATATATATATATATATATATATATATATATATATATATATATGCATGTATTTATATGTATATATATATATATATATATATATATATATATATATATATATATATATATATATAATATATATATATATATGTGTGTGTGTGTGTGTGTGTGTATGTATGTATATATATGTGTATATATAAATATATATACACATACACACACACGCAAGAAATGTATTTTACTCTCACTTATGCGCTTACATTTGCCTGTCCACGCTAGAGAGAGAGAGAAAGAGTGAGGTTGAGACAAACACTAAAATAATAATGAACGATATTGATGGACCTATGTTTCTATTGGTTTTTCTCTCTTGCTCATGATTGTATTTTTTGATTGAGTGGGGTTTGTTTCTGTGACGATGAAATAGCGAAAGGTTTCGTCACAGCCAACGAAAGTTTTAAATAATGTTATTAGATTTTATTAATTTTTTCGGTTTCATATTTTTACGATTAAATTAATGACCTTATATGATTCATAAACACGTTTTGCCCAGGAATATTTACCTTCTCAAGTGGAAGAGTAAATATATGAATGTCTCATGTAGGACTTAAACCATATTTTTTCCTACTTCTTATCTTGCGTTGGATGCACTTTTATCGATATTGCTGGTCCAAACCACTCGCTTTTTCGTATGCCCTTAATAACTAACAATTATGGGGGACCGAAGTGGGAAACTGGGATTTTGGGTTTAGGAAAACCAAAAACGAGTGAATATTACCAACAGACATGGTAAACAAAGCGTAAATCCCAAGTTAAGGAATCAGAAGCATACATGGTTCATGACTTCATGTGTACAGTCAATACCAGTTATAAAACCTAATATAAAGCTTGAAGGTGTGGCAGGGGTCATAACATGGGTCCTAACCTAACAAAACCTTGGTTGTTAGGTCTTAACTGGCCAAGGGATGCAGCCTGGACACCCTCAGCCTAATTTGACTTAGAGTGCCGTGAATTGTAGAGTAAACTACAGGAATGTAACCTAACCTAGCCTGGGATGTCGGGTCCTGTCTGGCCGGTAGTTGGGAAGTTGGATGAGTGTGAAACCTCCCCAAACCTAACGTGACCCAGATGCCATGAATCACAGCGTGAATTACAGAGATGCATCGTAACTTCACCTAATCTAGCCTAGGATGTCATTCTTACCTGCCCACACGCTGCCCAGACTCTTGAACTTACTTAGCATTGCCTAAATTAATTTTGTAGGAGGGTCTTGTGCCGTATGAAACTTCAAATTATTATTTTAAAACTAGGTAAGTAAAGGAGGCTCACTTGTCAATTTTACTTTGCGTTTTTTAAATCTTGCTGGAGGGGAAACCATAGTTTTTAAAATAGTGTAAATGTCTTCGAGTGTGCTTTATAATAAAATTTATGGCTTTTTTTTTTTGCAATGTGGCTGTGAATTGATCGTTGCTAATATTGACAGGACGTTATGAAAATTGAAAGGTTTTATTTTTACTGAATTTCAGTGACGAATCTATTACGTAAAATATGGGATCGTAAAATCCGTAAGAAATACTTCAATTCCGTGGGAGGGTTGACTGATAATTTGCAGCATTATATAGTGATAATGATATGCATTTAATCTTTGTATCCCCTTGCAATTAGTAATCGTTGATACCATCTACGTCAAGAAGCTTACATTGATAATAACACTAGTAACGAGTGGAGAACACTTTAGAACGGCCAAGGCAACTGTGATGACTCTCCTCTCTCCATGAGTCGTTGAGAGAAGTCAACCCAAACTGGATTGGTTGGATGGTCTTTTTGCAGAACAGGGAAGGCCAAGCACACCCACTTACGCCTGGGAAGAAGCTCCACGGGTTTCATTGGATCGGAAGGAATTTGATAAAAACTGTAGTTACACGACCCTTTTTCTGGCATGCTAAGCCACCCACAAAGTAGGGTGACCCGTAATACATTATTGGTTACTAAAACTGTCACTGGAGATGTAAACTTTTTTTTTTTTTTAACCGTAAAAAACAATGGAGCTGCCAGCAAAATGTCCGCCCGGCATGTGCTAATACTCCATTAAAAAAGTAGCAAGAAGAATGTAATTATTAGATAAATAGAAATATCTTATCGTAAGGGCACTAGACCTTAGGTCTCTTGGCAAAAAATTTTGAAGTAATCCATTCTGTGGTTTTACCTCTACCAGTAACTACGATTTCCTGATAATGACAGTAAGTTATCACAAAAGACTAACTCATGAATTTTTGTTTTCAAAATTACATCACATTGTATGAGGCCACCGCTTGTGTAGTGTCATGCTACCTAGTATTCAAGAACTTACGTTTCCCAGCGTGTCACTTCCCAAGTGACTGACATGCATTGAATATTATCTGCGTACTCTTTATTTGATAAGCCAGAGTTGCCAAGTATACCAAGCATTTGTACCGTTCATTACTAGGATATTGGTCTCAGACTGTTAACCTAAGTTATTCAACTATCAACCATGGGATGAAAAAGACGTTTTTAAAATATCGGCATCACTGGAACAGGACGTGTTTATGGTAGGCATTTATGGTAAGCAATTATACAGATATATATATATATATATATATATATATATATATATATATATATATATATATATATATATATATATATATATATATATATTTATATTTATATATATACTGTTTTATTGCGCCACAATCATCACACTTTTCTCCAAATCCTCACAGAGGCAGGATTTTTCCAAGACAGGCATAACGTATGGCCATAAACGTATGTAATTTTCATCAAATAAAACATAAGCTTATGTACTCACAATGGACAAATGAACTGCATACTTATAGGCAGTTCATTTTTGTCCATTGAGAGTACATAAGCTTATGTTTTATTTGATGAAAATCACATACGTTTATGGCTGTCTTGGAAAAACTCCCGCCTCTGTGAGGATTTGGAGGAAAGTGCGGATGATTGTGGCGCAATAAACAGTAAAGGTCATAATAAAATTAATTGTTAGGAAACGAAGTAGTAGCAAGTTACAAACCATACGCTCTTAGAATGCAAATTCTTATCTCTCCTCTGTTCTTCGCTGGAAGGGAGGATAGAGCTGTCGCCTGGCACGCTGTTGGCCCAGCGTTCGACTCTCCTACCCGGTTAATGAAGAATTAGAGGAATTTATTTCTGGTGATAGAAATTCATTTCTCGTCCTAATGTGGTTCGGATCCCACAATAAGCTGTAGGTCCCGTTGCTAGGTAACCAGTAGGTTCTTAGCCACGTAAAATAAATGTAATCCTTCGGGCCAGCCCTAGGAGAGCTGTTAATCAGCTCAGTGCTCTGGTTAAACTAAGATATGCTTATCTCTCCTCATCTTTCATATTTACAGTTATCCAACCTCCCTTGGTAGGATGTTTTGAATCTCGTGATTGTTCCTGAAAAGTCTGAGCTTTTTTTCCGATGATGACTGTTATACATTCAGTTTATTAAATAATTTTGTGTCAGAATGATAGATGGACCTACTTTTGTGATGGCTAACCATCACAAAAGTTATTTTTTATTTCAGCTCTTGTTATCAGTAATGTTGTATTATTACTGGAAAAGTTATCATAGTTATGGTTAAAGGTAGGAGCTGAAGAAGATGGTTTCACTGTAATATCTGTAATCCATGTGCGCTCTCATGTGAAGAAATAAACCAAACATTGTCATAAGTTTTAACTGTATTCCAAGAATTATCATTATCAATATTGGAAGTGATCATAATGTGTACATAATTCACAGCGAGCCAAAACAAGCTTCCAACCAGAGATAATGTCCATAAATGAGGAACGATGAAGCATGGTAATGTATGGATAACAAAAATAAATAGAAACAAACTCTAAAACAAGATCTACGCATACACAAACACTTGTTGAGGAAGAATAAATAAAAAAAGATAAGGAAAAGGAGCGTTTCTGTTTAAAGCATCAATATAGCATGATACAGATTAAAAGCATAACAATATTGTGTCTTAAAAAAACACGGATTCTGCAGGTTTGTGACATGATTGGCGGCAGGCTATAGTTAATGATTCGGCACTAAAGTACTAAAGGCGATAACAGCAGTTGCATATCGAGATAAACTTAAGACTGAAGCAGAAAATTCCGACGACGGAAATGGGAAAAAAAAAAATACTTACCATCACTTGGAGATATTTTGTTTTGAAAGACAAGGATTCAGGGTTGAAGGTCACATCCAGGTACAAATGCTGTGTTCCAGGACTGACAGATCGAAAGATATGGCGAATCATGCATCATCTGAACTTATAGGAAGCCTCCCAAACAATACTTTGGTTTTCATTAGTATATGATACTCCATAGCCAAATGATTAATTACTGTATAATAGTGGGTAAATGTTATCAAAACGTCTCTTGGCAAACCAATGTTATGAAGCCATAACGTTTTGCAGTCTTTTTAAAATAAATTTGGGAAAAATATTCCGATTTAAATTTTTGTATATTGTATTATGTAAATTAGAGCATACATACATTCATTTCATTATTTCACATATTTATATATATATTATATATATATATATATATATTATATATATATATATATATATATATATATATATATATATATATATATTATAATTACAAGAAGTATATATTATAATTACAAGAAGACTCACATCACATCAGAGCTAACCCTGGTCTGTCAAGTGGGAGCCCAGGGCATTAGTAATCCATTCAGACAGGTCATAAAAGAAGTAGGAACCTAAGTACCCCATACCTGAAGATTTTCCCAGGCAGTGAATTTTACTCAACTTCCCAACCCAGCAACGAGTGAATTGGTAACATTTCATTTGACTTACCCCTTCACCATGAGGTATGATGGAAATGAACTCATAGGAACAGGTTTTCACAGATATAAATTTCTGACTCACATCAGGACCAAAACTTGGTCTTTCAATGAAGAGTCCAGAGTATTAGCAGTTCTCCCACTTAGATCATAAAAAGAGTTGGAACCTAAGTACTCTGTACCTGAGGTTTTTCCTGGATAGATGTCTAGCACCTAACATACCTGCAAATTTTATCCAACTTCCCGACCCAGCAGCGAGTGAACTGCTAGCAGTTCATTCGACTTACCTCCTTCACTGTGAGACATGATGGAAATGAACAAATGAAAATGGGATTCACAGAGATAAGTTTCTGACTCTCATGGCTACTTGCTGTTTTTCTCGGGCAGGCACCTAGTGCCTAGCAAAGGAGCGAATTTTTCCCAACTTCTTAACCCAGCAGCGAGTGAATTGCTAACATTTCATTTGACTTACCCCTTCAACGTGAGATATGATGGAAATGAACACATGAAAACGTGATTCACAGAAACAAATTTCTGACTCACATCGGGGCTGAACTGGTCTTTCATTTGAAAGTCGAGGGTGTTAGCAATTCCTCCACACAGGCCATAAGAGAAGTTGGAAGATAAGCACTCTGTACCTGAGGATTTTCCTGGGGTGGGCACATAGCATACCAGCTAATTTTACCTAACTTCCCAACCCAACAGCAAGTAAATTGTTAATGTTTCATTTGTCTTACCCCTTCACAGTGAGATATGATGGAAATCAACACATGGGAACATGTTTCACAGAAATAAATTTCTGACTCACATGGGGACCGAATTCTGATCTTTCATGTGAGAGTCCAGGGCGTTAGCATTTCATCTACACAAGTCTTAAGGAAGTTGGAACCTAAGTACTCTGCACCTGAGGCTTTTCTTGGGCAGGCACCTAGCGCCTAACTTACCAGCGAATTTTACCCAACTTCCTGACCCAGTAGCGAGGGAATTGCTAACATTTAATTCGACTTACCCCTTTACCTTCAAATATGATGGAAATGAACACATGGTAATGTGTTTCATAGAAATAAATTTCTGACTCACATCGGCAAAAACCTCAGGTATGAAGTACTTAGGTTCCAACTTTTATGACTTGTGTGGATGAATTGCTAATGCACTGGACTCTTACTTGAAATACTAGGGTTCCATCCTGATATGAGTCAGAATTTATATATATATATATATATATATATATATATATATATATATATATATATATATATATATATATGTGTGTGTGTGTCTGTGCCTGTGTGTATGTATATATATATATAGATTAACAGATAGATAGTTTTTACTTAGATAATGTATATATATATTTCCAGTGTAGAGTAAGGGAGCACCTATATAAAATGTTTTCTTGTAACAGGATCGATGATTTCACGTTCTTTCACATGTCATGATACAAAGTGAAATGCCAAGATAAACAAAGATAAGGGATCAGCAGTATGGAAAGGAATTCAAGGCAAACAGACAGACCAAATATTGCGAATATACAGGGTGTGTGTGTAAAATGATATGGACAAAAACAAAAGTATCAGAACAGGTATTTATTTAAGTTTCTCTCATAGTATTTAATATTTTGTGTGGCCTCCATCTGCCTGTACCACAGATGCATTCTTGAGGTATGATTTCAGCAAATCGCAAAAAGCTGAAACTCAAACTCCATTTTCCTCTCTTCGCAGGTCGTCGAGGCTTGGTATACCATCATAGTTCACTAATGTCAATATCCTTTTAGAACTACTAATGTTTTCACACACATTAAGGTCAGGAGCCACCTGGAAATTCACTTGACGAGAAGAAATCGATACCACTGTTTCAGAAGCAGCTCATGTCTGAAGAGCCTTGAAACATGGTGTCTTATCATGCAAAAATGTGACTTCTTCAACAGCTAACACATTTTCAGGATCTTTGAGGAAGGATATACAGTTTCTCTGAAGTATTCGCCATTCCATGACTGTCCTTTTTCTTTGATGATCCACATTAATCGTTTGGCTGAAACAGAAAAATTCCCAAAGATTCAGAAATTTCACAACTTAGCGAAATGATATCATCCAACTTTGCAGCCCAAATGATGTCATTTTTATGATTTGGCTTCCTGACTGTGTAAATGAAGAATTCATCTGATGCAGCACATGGAGAAAAAGCTTCATCCCAATCTTTAAGAAATGAACCACAAACCATGCACAGTCAGTCTTCTGTCTGTTGCTGAGTGATGTTGGGCTTGCTGATAACGTGAAATGATTGATACCAGAATATATACTTCTTTTCTTTCCCCTTTTTGTTTCTAGTTATCAGTTTATAACTTTCTTGGTCTACCTACTGCCTCAGCTATGATGTCTTTTGCTAACAGATTCTACTCTTTTGTGATTTCAGTCATGTGGATTTTTGTTCCAGTTTCTTTTAACAAAGGATTCATCTCTTTTAATGTATTTAGCTTCCAGGAACGTGGAATGAAGGATGCGCCAGCATCCCTGGCCTCTCTGAAGGTTATAGCCCGGATTAGGTCAATCCATTTATTTTCCGATCGTTAGATGGCTGTATCTAACTCCGTCACTCAGTCTGAAAATACAAGAAATGTAAAATGAAAAATAGCTTAATAAAACTTAAAATAATGTACTTGGAGATGGGCTTTAGCAGAAAACTTCATAACTTTCCTCCGGTATAGTTCTTATCTAACAAGCCAGCTAACAATACATTTTCATTTCTATATGGCAACATACTTCTTTCATTTATTTCTACAGTTTAAACTGAGTTCAGGAATAAGAATTTTGAATATTTTCTTTGTTTGGACTTTTAGTCTTAAATGGAAATGGCCTTTGTTTATAAATGGAATCTTAAAATGGTTAAAACGAAAATATCTGACTCTGCCACGGAAAAAAAGATGATACTATTTATTTTTAAGAGTGAGTGAGGAATTTCCTCTTATTCTGAGTTTGCTTACACAGATATGGCAAACACAAATGCTGAATCGTCACAATAGCAGGATGCTTCGAGTTATTTTACATGTAGATGATGATGCAACCTGTCAACGTTTTGAATCTTCGTGGATCAGCGTGAATCTGCGTCTTATCGGTTTTCCAACTACACTTACTGATTAATGTCTCTTTTATATGGTCATTTATTTTGCCTTTGCTGACGATTTCCAGCACTTTTTGTTTCAGGTTCTATTCTCGTCTCGTTATCGTTTTGCTGTACCGCTCGGCAGACGGATTTGAAAGGCTTATTAAACAAGTTGCTATTTTCGTATACTGTGTATCTTCATCTTACAAGGCACTTATCTGCTTCAGATCTTTGTAGAATACAGAGCTGTAACAACACAACTTATTAATTGCAGTGATTTCAAGGCCTCAGTATCAAGTGATAATGAAGAAAACGACAAAGACTTCATGCATTAACTGTTAAAACTGTGGCTTAATATCTCTATTAAAACTGTGACCCACGCTTGATCATAATACATTGTTACATTATTTTCTTTATTTACATTATTTTCTTTATTCACATCCAGTTGTCGGCTTCTCAGGCCTGCAGTTCTTAAGAATAACTCAGAAATGCACCCTAGAAAAGTTCCAGTTCATTTACAAAAGTGCCAAACAAGACGGTTTACCGAATGTAAGTCTTGTCTGTTATGCTGGCAGCACCTTCCTAACACGTTTTGAAGGTTATGCTAATGAGGTGGCAGTGTGATGGACTATTATGCCGCTACGGAACTGTTGCTAATGCTGCCGCTATTATTGCCAATGTTATCATCTAAAAAAAATGGTTGAATATGAAATGATTACTTTCCCATAAGAGATATTGTATTTTAAAACAAAATTAGTCTGTTATAATGGGGGAAGTTTTTCCACGAACAAGTTCTTTAACGCATAACCATGCATCGTGCTTCTTTTCATTCCTGTGTCTTCAGTTATCACTTCTCCACCTTCCTCCCATGCCATCCTTTTTCCTCTTCTCCTCCGTTGTGCACCCCCATTTCTTGTGCCTAGTAGGAAAAGGAGGGATGGAGGAAGTGGGTAGGGGGTTTGCTTAGGAGGAACTGAATCAGACATCGCTCCCAAATGGAATCTTTCTCCAGTTCTGTAATTGCTGAGGGTTTTGTTGGTGGGCCGACAAAACAACGTCCATCTTCGTCGCTCACTACCTCTCTCTCTCTCTCTCTCTCTCTCTCTCTCTCTCTCTCTCTCTCCGTTTTATTATTTCTTTCTCATCAGCGCTGTGTCCTATAATCCTTCTTAGCGTATTTTTTTTTTAGTTTAAATCCTTTTTTGAGCAGCTTCTGTTCTTTTACTGAGAATTAAAATGGCGCATTGTCTTGCAGCCCCGAAAGGATAGTGTTTTTGACAATTATAATTATCTTCCGTTTGTTAGTTGACTCAAAATAATATTTTGTCATTCTTAATTCACAGCATTTTCACTATTTGGTGTGAACAGAGTATGGTCAACATGTCAAGGCAACCACGCCATAAACAAACCTACAAAGTTGATTTTGTTTAAGAAAATTTTTATATCCGGCGTTTATATTTTTTACGGCTATAAACAGGTCGTAAGGCAAGTCTCTGAGAATATCGGCCGTATTGTAAGTCAGGA